>NC_136487.1:20264284-20351784 GCF_053919585.1 Euprymna scolopes
GCTTGAATTGGAATGAAAATATTGTACGAATTTGCTTTTTCCATATTATATTCTACGTTCTGGAAAGAAAACAATTGTTTTAAAACGATTGTAATTAAAACGAGTTGATAAAGCAAACAACGCTCTTTAAAATGATATAAAATGTATAAGTATTATAACGAAAACTTATTTGAAAATACATCATTTGAAATCAAAATGAGAAATTCTGCATCTTTCTTCTCAAACTAATAGATGCGTGTGTTTTAAGAACTCTACAGACAATGTAAATGTGTGGTCATATAGAATTCCTATTTACAAGGCCACCCCATGGGACTGAGTTAGACATCAGGGTCGTTTTTTTTTAAGTGTAGAAAAGGAACAAAAATAAAAATTGTCTCAGTCGTGAAAGATTTCTCCTTCACACAAAGAGAATAAGAAATCGAAGTGCAGCATCTAAAGACACGATACTACACTTTGATCATGGCCAAAAGGGCTATACAGAGTTGAAGAAATACAGGAAAACTTAATCAAATTGTTTGCTAGAGACAGGGTGACATTCTACGCTTATGATATTGTCGAATTTAAGGATAGGATAAAAAGATTTGGAAGCCGTAATGGATGAGGTTAAAAATTCTGATTTCCCTCCTCCCTCTCTGCTCTCGGATGCGATTCATTTGTCTCAGAATGACACTTCTATGTTCAAACTTAAAGCTAAATGTCTAAATTCTGATGGCCTGGATTTGGATAATAAGTTTTTGTTGAGAGATTGAAGTAGAAATTAAAAATTTAGCAAAACCTTTCTTGTCTACCTAATATATGGATATGACCTAAAACTATATCCGATGGTGAGGCCCCAGCTTGCGGGCCTTGGGGAGTGTGGAGCCACCCTTTAATTGCCATTGCTCCCAGGTCCACTCTGACCAGGAGTGATAGTACCTGTTGGGTTCCAACTATGGGTTAAATAGAATCCGACTTAAAAAACAAATATACCTCATTAAAAATCGTTCCTCAAAATAACTAGATTCGGCATTAAATAACCTGAAAAAGGTTGATATGCCGTAAAACAAAAACAACGAACCAACCTAATATATATATATATATATATATATATATATATATATATATTAAATATATTATTATAATATTATATTTAAACCAAATTCAGATTTATAATTTTATTCTATTTTATTTCTATCTTTAACCCATATTAATGTTCTTATCAAGTAAATGCATACCTTTATTTTAATTTTTTCCAGATAGATCTGCCTTACTTTTAATACTAGGTTTATTTATGGTGTCTTTTACATATATTAAAAACCCTTCCCAATACTTTGCTGATGAGGAAACTTTGTTTGTTAAAAATACTATATGTAAAAATTATTGTCCGTGGCTTAATGTCTACCACAATAAAAACATTGTTTTCCGAAACGATCGTACAAATTATTGATTTTGTTGTTGTTCCTTCTTGTGAAACGGATTTTTAATTTAATTCTAATTAAATGTTAAATTATCAATCACATTACTGAATATATATATATATATATATATATATATATATATATATATATATATATATATATAATAGCTAAATACAACATTTTAAATTATCCGACGAAGAGTATAGATAAATTGGAAATACCTTATTCCGCGGAGTTTCGAATAATGCATTTATTCTCGTCAGAGGAAAGAGGTTTGCAACATATCCAATAAATTTTGCAGATCAGTGCAATCTTCCCTGTGACCTTGGTAATATATATATATATATATATATATATATATATATATATATATATATATAACTACTTAATTTACTCACATAAGATTAATATACGAAAGTATAGATTTATGCTTAAACTTAAGTATTTACTTCAAAAGTGCTCAATACGTAGGTAGAGCTAGTTAGTAATTTATAAAATATATATGACGATTAAGCTACACTGAATATTCCGCGTTTCATCCACTCTAGGATTCTTCAGGCTTATGCGCATAAGCCTGAAAAGTCCTAGAGTGAATGAAACGCGGAATATTCAGTGTAGCTTAATCGGCATATATATTTTATAAATTACTATATATATATATATATATATATATATATATATATATATATATATATATATGTGTGTGTGTGTGTGTGTGTGTGTGTATGTCATGATTCTTTGGGGGTACAACATTTAAATATCGCAATTATGAAAGTCACGCTTTTATAATTCAAGATTAAGAATAAAAGGGGCGAAGAAGAGAAGGGAGAAATATAATTGGGAATCAGCTGACCAGTTTCGCCCTCGTTTTCTCAAAGCTGTATCGAGGGATTAAAAAAGAAAGTGGTGGGAGAATTGAAAATATGTACATTTAAAATAAAATTACGTTGTGTTCCGTTAAGTGTGGGGCAAAAATAAACAAAAACAGATGATAGTGATTAAAATAAAGCAACGTTAGATTGCTCGAAGATCCTAAAAGCTAATCACGCTCACACTCAAGAGACATTCCCTCCGTTTACAGAGGGAAGGTTTTCTTAACCGAACTCTGTTCCGTCTGCCTGCTTCCCTCCGGACTACAACTTGGATGTCTTCAAGTCCAATGTTAACAAATTCCTAATGAACCGCCCCCTCAATTAAACACTTCAGCAAATCTCCACACTAACGTAATGTACTTGCAATAACCATTATCCCTGAGTGGCTTCCGGGCCTTGATAAGTGGTGATCACTATGTAAAAGAAAAAAAAAAAACGTAAACAGATCTTTAAATGGAAGAATGGGCGAACACGACTCAGAATTGAAAATATCTTCGCTGCACATGGCGGGTTTTTAATGAGATGATGATTGATGATTGATGAGTGATTGAAGACCCGTATGTGTTGGCAAGTAGGTTTGTTGCATGGTATGTTCCATTTCTGATTTTTGTCAGGTACATGGTGCTGGACTCTTCCATCCAATCTCAATGTTGTTCGACCCACATAGTTGGCACTGCAACTACATTCAAAATTGTATATTACATTATAATTATTGTGGAGGTAGAACATCTTTTTGAGAGGATGGCATTAACGTTCTCGTAGACCATACAACACGCACATTTGAGGCAAAATAACATTGTTACACTGTTGAGCTGAATTGCTTTGGAAATTCCTCACTTAGTGTCCCCAATTACGGTAAACGTAGATATATTGGACATTTATGAACTGTTCTAATTTTTTTAAAGAGAACTCAACTATTTTCCTTTGTATAACTGATCTAAGCACATCCAGAGGGTACTCATTCTTTGATAGGGTATAATAAATTATTTTGCATTCCTCATCCAATTATAATTTTGAGCAAATCATAAAGGCACGATGTGTTAGGGCCCAAATTAAATTGATCTTACGTTGGGGGGGGGGTAAATGAATCCCAGCGTTTATTCAGTCCCGTAAATATAGGCTTACGGTATATTGATGTAAGGTAACTAGATAGTGATTTTGTCACCAATACATCAAGAAATATTATGGACGAGTTACACTCTCCTTCATAAGCATACTGTAACGCGGGATACATGCTATTTAGTAGGCAGAAAAAAATTAGTTGCCTCTATTTGATTATTAAAGAGGCAAAATGTGTCGTCCACATAGCGAAAATGGAAACGCATGAAACATTTAGTCGAAATCGAGTCCACAATAAGGGATATTCAAACTTGAACTCCACATATGAATATATATACGCGTGTGTGTGTGTTTGTATGTATGTATTTGTATGTATTTACGTATATATAATTGCATGCTTTTGCAAATGTAATGGCGATCGGCAATGGGCAGAGCCTTATATAAAATTACTTGAAGTCAATTAAAGTGTTTATTTTTCGTCCGTGCATTTCCTGTTTCTTTATTTCTGCTAGTATTTCGACAATGAAACACTGCCACTTACAACTACCGTTCCACTAATGGAACGAAAACGAAGCCGTTTATATCAGCAAATGGATGTTTTTATCAGTTCATCGGTTACCAGATCAGTGCATTGTCGTCTGTAGAGTCGTTTATAGCTGTTAAACATATCAGATATTTTAATAATGTTATTAAGTAGGCTATAAATTCACATTAAAATCTATTGTTGTTTGTGATGTTAAAATTCCAGCAGTTGTCCAAAAGTGGACTTGTGAAATATACGTTGGAGTGACACAGAGATCTTGAAAAACGTTTCTGAACTAAGCACAGATCTTTCAACATTTTTGTACTCACTATATTTAGTTTCATTTGCATATTTTACTAGTATTATTTTTAATGTTGAAGGATGAGTCTTCTTGCTGCTTCGGTTGCTTGGAACTTGGGTTGAAAGTACCAGTCAAGGATCTGTTCTTAACAATCAGCCCGACAGGTAGGGGCCAGGACCTTATAATAATCAAACTGAGGTACTAGGGGCCCACCGGTATTTTGGATGGGGTAAGTTTATTGCTGTTGCCTATAGCGCTCAAACAGGGGAATGCCGACAAAGATGCCCGGGTAATTTTTGATAGGCCAGGGTGCCCCCCCCCCCTTTAGGGTTGCTGACTTGACATCCCCACCTTCCGCTTCTAGCTGAAGTGAACCTTTTAAAAATTTAAACTGATACTTTTAAACATTTTTCAATTTCTTTCATTTTTTTCTTTTTACATTTTTGACATTATCTTTCATTTTCATTCCACCCCATTTATTATTTTTTTTCAGATGAATTAGATTATTCTATTATTGGCATTCGTTTCCCCGATGTCTCACCAGTTAAATTCCTTTCTAAAAAAGACTTATCGTAGTTACTGGAGCATGTAAAGGTTGACAGCATCCTTAGTGAAACTGTTTTTGTAGAACAAACTAGATTCGAACGTGGCACAAACAGGGTTTCAGTTAGTGTCGTTAACCACTTAGACACCGTCACTTCCTTGGCCTTTTTTATAAGCATTTATAAATCTAATTTATAAAACTCACTATGTCTGTGTTTGTGTTTTTCTATCTTCAGTTTTGAAGTGCAACTCCATCGAGACGCAAGGGCTCAGAGCGGTGCAAGGGGGGATCAAATGATTGCATATTTTGTAAGCCGTTTTTATATGGGTTTAAGCCGGTAAAAATAGCTGCTAAGCGGTCAAAATTAAAAACAATAAAACTTGTAGGTCGACTAAACATGCTATTTGTACAGATGCGCAAATGCACCTTTATACGTAAAAGTTGGTTAATTTTTAACCATTTCTTATCACTTTGAGTATAACTTTAATGACAAAGGCTGAAGCGTTATGTGTTTTAGTTTCGATTCTAGCTGATGGCACCAAAGTCATATATATGAATATAATACAATATAATAATAATAATAATAATAATAATAATAATAATAATAATAATAATGATGAAATGATAATAATAAACGATTGTTTATGCGTTACATAAACAATTGTTACAAAAAAATTAGAAATTTGACATGTTGAACTAAATATAATTAGATCATTCTTAGACAATAGGACCATACAGGTTGTCATTGATGAACGTTCGTCTAAGCAGCATCACATAAATGCGGGAGAGCCTCGGGGTCGATATTTGGACCACAATTATTACTGATATTCATTAATGACTTCCCCGATAATATTGAGTCCGAGATGGATATATTTGCAGATGATACAACGCTCTATTACATGCACGAGGAAGCTGCACAAATCAATGGCTGAATCCTTAGAAAATGACGTCCTGACCGTAGTTTAATGGGGACGTAAATGGATGGTAACATTTAATGCTAGTAAGATCAAGCTGCTCTCCTTAAACAGTTACCAAAATCCTCCCCAACCACAGATATCCATGAAAAATAAGTCCCTATCTATGAATTCTTTTTTTTAACTTATCGGTTTACCATTCACAGGAAATATGATCTGGAATAAATATATTGAGGACATTGCGAAGGCTGCTGCAAGGAAGGTAGGTTCCCTCTTTCGTGCTAGAAAACTGTTCACACCTGAGAGTATCCTGTATCTCTATAAGGCCACTATTCGCCCATGTATGGAGTACTGTTGCCATATCTGGACTTGTGCATCTACCACTAGTCTCTCTTGGATAGGGTCCAAAAAATTGTCTCCAATCTATTAGGTCCCACTTTGTCAACTAGGCTTCAACCCCTGTCCGTCGCCGTAATACTGCATCCCTGTGCCTGTTTTACAAGTATGTTAATGGAATATGCTCTGATGAACACATTGAATTTGTGCCCTCTCAACGTACGTATCCCTAACAAACCCGTTCAGTAACAAAATCACACCCCTTCACTGTTGAGGTCAAAATTGTCAGAAACTTTTCTACTCAAATAGCTTGATTATATCGTAGAGCTAATATCTATTCAATGTAACCGCCTTCAGCCTCAATCACCGCCTCGATACGAGTACGAAACTGAAGCATGCTTTTTCCACAAGCGCCGGTGGGAACTCGGTGAGTACAAGGTGGATGGCGGCAATCAGGCTGACTTTGGTGTTGTGGGAGGTCATGTTGGTAATGTTCTCGACGTATGATCAAACGAAGTAGTCCAGCGGGGATAGGAGGGGAGGGATAGTGAAAGACCTGTACAAAGTGGTAGCACTCCTCCTGAAGCCAAGTCTGGGTTTCTTTGAGCTCGTGAGCAGGCGCCGAGTCCCTCCGCCACAGCCAGGGTCTGCCAGCGGTCACCTGATTGCATCGGGGAATAACCACACTCTTCAGCACATTCGTGTACACTTTGGTGTTGACTTTCAAGCTGACTTCGAAGATGTGAGATGCCATCATATGGCTCTCACTTGAAACCACACCAAAGACCATAATCGTGACGGAAACTTTGTCTTCATCACCCTGGGCACGTCCCTATTATTCGGACAATCCAGCGATGCATTTTGAGCGTGCTGGAAATGGTCTTGTTGTCATAGCTTAGATCGGTAAAGAGCATGAGTAGTACAGCGGCGCATCTCCAATCTCACTTGTTAGACATTGTGCCACTTTTAGACATGATCGCTCCTGGGATTTGTACACAACTAGCAGACTAGTAGATGGTCTACAACAAAACAGAAAACCGATTTTCATCAAACGGAAATGGAATCATGTCGTCTTTTGTGTGGAGACAATTTTATAGTTTCATCCTGTACCGTGTTTAGTCTAGAGAGTTGACCTCCGAACTTTTGCCTCAATCAGGCTAGGTGTACTAAGGCTATTCCCGTTTTCCACCAGGTTGTCCTGGCATTTACTTAACGTAACTCGGCTGAAATTCATATAGTTATCATAATGTCTACTTACTGGCGTAGGGGTCCTATATATACCAATTAAATTATTGTAAACTTTGTGTATTCACAATTCGTTGGGTGACTATGATTAAGCTGCAATGTTTTGTTTTTATTTTTTCAGCAAAATTCATCGGATTTCCCGCGAGTTTTAAAACCGCCGGCATTAATATAACTAATCGAACTCAAATTTAGTAGTATTAGTCGTGACAAATGTGGCAAAGTTTTACAAACAAATATCATATCATTGAATCAAGTACGTTTCTATTCTAATTTAAAATGTCAAAAATCAATTTCTTTACATTAAAAAAGGCTATTGTACTGTGGAAAACATATTAACACGTATAAATAATATACGAGGGTTCTTCCAAAAGTAATGCCTCCTATTTTTAACCCCAAAAGTTGAAGAGCTACGAAACTTGTATAGTAAAACGGGAATAGTATCATTAGAATGAGCAACCTTTTGTACCTCAGAATTTATTTTTCATTTTTCTACATAGTCATCGCTAATCTCAGTGCATTTTTCTTAGCGATGAACGATGGCTGTGCAAAGCAATCCGGAACGCATCTCGTCATATGGCTTTCGTTCTAAAATAATACCTCCTATCTTTTTAAACTTACAAAGTGGGGTAGCTCTAAAGACAGGAGTAGTACCATTAAAACGAGTGCCCAAGAATTTATTTTTCTACATAGCTACCACCATTCTCAATGTATTTTGCCAGCAATTCAATGACGCACCTCTGCTTCTGATAGACATCCATGACAGAGGTTTCTTACAGTTCCACACACCGTCAATATCTGCAACATAATGATTAAACTTTCAATCCATTAATGCATAAACTCAGCCATCATAACAATGCAATTTTAAATAACTTCTTATCCATTTAAAATAGTACAGTGTTATTTTTGGAACGCTTCTGATACTCATATTCATTGTTCGTGTTAATATATTCTTTAATACTTTAAGCAGTTCTCCGCCCATTTTTGATGAACGTTGGCGTATGAATAAATTACATCATAGACTCGTATATGTTTAAGACTCTACATATCAGCAATGAAGATTTTTGTATCTGTCCGTCTCCAGCCGGAAATATACTGTTATACTATATCTGAAACCGGAACTATATTGTTACTATGGTCGATTCACTTCATAAACTATTTCAGACTAATGTACTGGGAGGGAGACTAAGTGCTTAAGAACACGGACTGACAACCTGGGTGTGCCAAATCAAGACCACCGTAACGTAAGAAGGTCGTTGCACTCGTCACGTAATCTGCTGATGTCACGTAATAAAGTCAAAAGACATAAATCACAACCGGAAAGACATGACTATTTTCTTTTTTTCACATTCTCAAATTGCGTTGTACCAAATCCCAGAGAGAATTACAAATATGCTCCAAAAGTGGCTGCTTTCTCTTTCTAAAACCAAGAAATTATTTTCCACTCTGACACCTGCAATTTAGAGAATTTTTTTTTCCATGGGAAATATGGTAAAGCACGAGATATTTATATTCTGAAATATGTATTTAATTATTATTAATTTATGAAAAAATTTTTAAATTATTTTTTCTTTTAATTTTATATTTTAGTGACTAAAAAAGCGCGTATGTCTATCAAAGAAAATTGAAATTTCTGTTAGTTTTAAACCTGTTAAACAAATAATGTTTACATGAGATTTTCTAGAACTGTTGATAAAAAATTTCATTGAGTTTTACGCCATATTTTGTAGTCTATTTTCAACAAATTTTTTCAATAATTTCTTTTGATAATAAATCAACAATTATGTTGAATTATTTTGTAGCATTTTATTTGTACATGCAACACAACGAAAAAATGATAAAATACAAATATATAACAAATAAATGTTAACAAAAGAATCTAGCTATTCTATCAACCTGGTTATTTCTTTTGTTTTTAACGTGTTTTAAACCGTTTATTTAGTTTGACAATAAAGTAGTGGATAGCTTTTAATTAAAACATAACATTTGACATTAGAGGGTAATCTGGAAATTCGCGATAATATCTCAAAAATCGAAAATCCAATAATAGACATTTTAGACATTAAAATCTATGAAACAACACAAATATTTATTTATTTTTTATGTAGAAACAATATTTTTTCGTTTTGAATTCTTGTTTTTCTTTTTGTTTATTAATATTGAATAATTAAGTTTCAGTAATAATTGTATTCCATATTTTTCTCTTTGTTCAATGCGATTTTTAGGGTTTCTAATGCTTTTTGTAAAAATATTTAATTCTTAATTGACACTCTGACTGTTTGATAGATCTTGCCTGCTTGTATATCAGACATGACGTCACTTTTCAGTGGATAGGCCTTCTTGTAACCTATCTTACGACGACCGAGGCCACGTCACATTCCAGAGGAATACTTTCTCTTGTGATGTTGCCAACTCTCATGTAATCCCTCTTGTAATATCCTATGTTTTACTAGAAGAATTTTAGAAACTAGAAACAAATAATGCTAACAAAGCATCATCTGATTCATGCGAAACTAATTATTGGAGGATTAATATTGGTCCCAAAAGTTATTGTTTCAAAAGTAATGCCTCCTATTTTTCCTTTCGTACAAATGGATCAGAGCACATTGCAGATTGCAGTGTTATAATAACCTTACTCATGCATTCATGACCTGAAAGCTACAGATATTGAGAATGTGGGACTTTAAGAAAGCAATGCCTGACATAGACACGCATCCGAAGCAGAGATCCGTCATTTAACTTCTAGCAAATGATAATGGTCGCGACTATGTAAAAATTAATTTTTGAAAACAAAAACTCGTATAATGGTAACCCTCCCGTTCTTCAACTTTTTTAGTACAAAACATAGTAGGCTTTACTATTGAAACCCCCTGTAATTTCTGTCATATTCAATACATCACCTCCTCCTTTTTTTTTGGGGGGGGGGTAGGCTAAGCGTAATGTATATTCTGTGATCATGATATACTATGTGATAGTATAGTATCCGTTCTATTATCATATGAACCTTTTCCCAGGCTTTACTTCCTCTTTTTGCGGGAGAAAAGTTAGCGTACTGGCTGTGATGTTATCATGATACTATTCTTCCTAAAAATTAACTCTTTTTGGGTAATACATATATGTTGTCATGAGTCATTACTCTCTCCGTTCTTTTTTTAGTAACGTTGATCTCTAACAAAGCATATCGCTACTTGGACGTAAGGGGCTACTATTTACGACCATTCGTTGGAAAGATTAACAAGACGTTGGTTTACGTTACATTTAAACTTCTGAGTGTCAGTACAGTCAGGGAAACAGGTAGCAGGAAGGGAATTCCAAAGTCTAACTGTTCAAAGGAAGAAGCTGTTAGAATAGAAAGCTTTCTGGCATTTAGGGACCTCAACAGGGAAAGGGTGCGATTTTGTTGCTAAGCGGGGTTGTCAAGAATATGTACGTCGAAGGGGCAAAAGTGCAACGAGTTCATCAAATCACATTGCATTAAAATACAAGCGCAGAGATACAACACTGTGGCGATGGGACAGAGGTTGGAGCTTAGTTGACAAGCAGGACCTGTTAGATTGAAGACTCTTTTTTTGGACCCTATACAAGAGGGAGAGACTAGTGGTAGATGCACCAGCCCAGATATGGCAACGATGCTCCTTGCATGAGCGAATGATGGCCTTGTAGAGGTACAGATTACTCTCAGGTGTGAGTAGTCTTCTAGCACAATAGGGTGAACCCATCTTATTTGCAGCAGCCTTTGCAGTGTCCATGTATGTATTTGTTCCAGTTTATATTGGCCATGAATGTTAAGTTATATTTTCTTCGTTGCAGGTGTAGAAATTTATCATTTTTGTCAGAGAATACAGAAAGAGAATGAAAGACTCTTATATAGAAGAATTACAGAAACAATGCTAGAACGAATACAAATGAGAAAAGGCAGAAAGGGAATGTTTGGCGGTGGGTAAGAGAAAGAATAAAGTTAGTAGAGATGGTTGATGGGTTGGGGTTGGTGGTTGATATACAAAACGGGATTTGATAGAGGGGTGGGTTGGGTATAGCAGCTGGGGTGGATGCAAGTGAAAGAAATCCCTTGTTTACATTCCTACTGGGTACATCAAAGAGTCGCACGCCGGCAGACATACCAGGTGTTTGGCCGGAGCAAACACCGGCGAAAACCTCCTCGTGGGGGAACGAATATCGGCGCACAAAGGACTTGACAAGTTTACAAAATAAGCGAAAGAACCCCGAAACTCAAAACTCATACACATATACACACATACACACGCGCGCGCGCGTGCATTCGGTAAGCATCCACAGTCTACCAAGTGGTTTTAAGTATACCAACATGGCTTCATCCTGTATCATGTTTGGCAATAGTATTGTAAAAATTTCATGCTATGCTACATATGTAGCTTGCGAGTCTTGGACAATGTGTTGTATAGTCGTTGTAAGCAATACTTAACAATATGTCCCATGTGGCTTGTTGTTAGGAATGCTCAGCAGGGATTGTTTTGTTTAGTGCAGTCGTTTCCATTGGTGTGTCAGGGAATAATTCCTGGTGTGCCGCGAAAAGATAATAGTTAAACGCCATTCAATTTCATTTTGTTTGATAAAAAACACATTTAATTACTTACTCATAATGACACTGTCTAATGCAAAATCGCTCGATTTCTGGAATCTATACATTTCATGAATACTAATAGGTAAGCTTTTTTTATGGTTTATATTAGTGATGGGACGATTTATCGGAAGTTTTTTCAAAGTATCGAGAATCGGTATCGAAGCTGAATCATTCAGGCCCGATTTTGATGTCGAAACGACTACAGGTATTGATTAAAAATACGTTGATGTGTGTGAACATAAACTCTTATATATCTTCGTCTTTTTTATTATTCATGGAACACATTACCAAATGACTACATTTCTGCTAACTACAACAGTTCCCTTTTCAACTTTATGAGGGGAAAATGTTTATTTTAGTGATAAGTTTGCCGTGGAAATTAAAATAAAAATGATTAGTGTGCAGACATGAAAAAAAAGTCGAGAACAACTAGTTTAGTGAATGATAACTTGTAAAGACCAAAACACACTAAAGGATATTGTACAATGATGTAGAATATTATAAGAAGATTAGAAGTGATTAATGGAATGAATAAAGTTTGATTATTATGAGTTGTTAACATTGGATTTGAAGAGAGAAACGTTGTAGTTAGCAGGAAAGTAGTCATTTGGTACTGTGTTCAATGAATGAAAACAGCTTTGAAACAAACTTTGTTGAAGGACAGTCAACCTTTTACTAATTACACAGAATAACAAGGAAATATTTTATCAGTTGTGGTAGGACGATGATCCAAACTAATGCTGTGTGAGAAAAATAAATAAGTTAATTTGTAGGGTGGAAAAGTTGAAGACCATTGTTGAATAAATAAATTATATATATGGAACAAACTTGATTTAGTTTAGGCACGACAACAGCGAATATTTCGTTCTGGTACGACAATCAACGTTGTATGACTATTTCAACGGTTTGATTGTGTTGGTCGCATTCGTTCCACCATTCTTTACTTACATACAGAAGACACAACGTAAACACATTATGAAAACTAAGTCTAATGTGAGTTTAACCGGCTTCCTCGGAAGAAGTTTCATAGGAGTATGTGATCCAGAAACGATCTCCAGTTGCATTTACAAGATGGAAAGATAAAATTGTCGCCTTTAATAAACAACACTACATCTTTATTTTCAAACTTTTATTTTAAAAATCAGTTCATGTAACTTGGTTATGTAGTAAAGCTGACATCTATTAAATGTGGCCGGCTTCAACCCCAATCACTGCCTAGTTCTGAATTGGGAGCATGCCTTTTCCACAAGCGCCGGCGGGAGCTCGGCGAATACTCGGCGGATGGCGGCGACCAGTTTGGCTTTTGTGTTGTGGGAGATAATATCTGCAACAAAAAAAAGAAACCAATTTTCATCAAATGGAAATGGAATCATGTCGTCTTTTCTAGGGCGACAATTGTATCGTTGCACGCTTATATACTTGTTAAGGAAGCTAACGGCATAATGTTTTTGCAACTTTTGCAAGCAGGTATAGACGCCCTCCTTCATATAGCCTGGTATTCCTAAATTGGTCACTCATTTGATATTCACAAATTGGTCACCCATGTGATACTGACCAGGCTCAACGATGTTTAACTTCGGTGATTTAGCCAGAACAGGTGTGTAAACGTGTTTATGCAGTATATACGACATAAACATATTAGTATGCTTTTTTCTTTAAGTTAGTATACGAAAAACCTGTTGAATACAATAATAGCGAAATTATTTTCAAAGATTTGACTTTATAGGATGGTTAGAACATTCATTCATAGTATATAACGTGTGTGTTAGTAATATGTATGTATATATATATATATATATATATATATATATATATATATATATATATATATATAACTACTTAATTTACTCACATAAGCCTAAAGAATCCTAGAGTGGATGAAACGCGGAATATTCAGTGTAGCTTAATCGCCGTATATATTTTATAACTTACTATATATATATATATATATATATATATATATATATATATATATATATATATATATATATATATATATATACATATATAGTAAGTTATATATATATATACATATATAGTAAGATATATATATAAGAAGGGGGTAAAAAGATATATATATATATATACACATATATATATATATATATGTAAGAAGAGGGTAAATATATATATATAAGAATGGAAAGGTTTTTACAGGTTATACCATTCACTTACATCAACGTAAGTGAGGCTCCATGAAGGTCACTTATATTGGGAAACCCTAATTAGTGTTCATACGTTAGTGTCAACAAAAGTTCCTACTAATACCCCCTCATGTTCATTAAAAGGGGTTGCTTTGGTTTTGATCCCCCAAAAATTTTAAGCTATTCCTAAACACACACTACCCCTTTTCATAACCTTTCATAATTTCGTAAATCAGAGCATATTTTAGACTTTTTAAATCCAGTTACCGACTGGTACTTCTGCTAATATATATATATATATATATATATATATATATATATATATATATATATATATATATATATATATATATATATATATAAGGCTCGGGTGCCATCAGCTAGAATCGGTTCTGTGTTAGGGTCAGCGTAAGGGTTAAGGTCTGTTTTTGTGTTAGGGTAAGGTTTAGGGGTAAAGATTATGTGTTATGGGTAAGACGTTAAGGTTAAGTTGACGGATTGGGTTTAGGTTTAGAGTTGAGGGTTAGATTAGGGTTATGGGGTTAGGGTTTGTACACCTCTAAGCAAAGGAATTGCGGACAGAAGCGCATTTATAAGCTTCGCTTACTGTCACATAACCTGCACTTCACTTCTAATGGCATTAGTTTGTTACCTTGGCAATATTTTAAGACTATTTCCTTCGTTTGCAATATTTTTTCTGGGTTGATTAAATTCATTGTGGTGTGCTCTATTATTGTGACTGATTAAAAGTAAATACATATTTCTTCTAATTTATCAGAAGCTAATTTATCAGTTTGCTTCGTTTTCTATTGGCTAATCGCGTTATTTATCACTTTATGATTGGTTGATCAACTTAATCAGCGCTCGACATGTTCCGCCGGTTGAGCCCGAGCGGATATTTACGAAAATCTGGTGCGAAAAGTGCAACATCTACAATTATAGTATTAATTTTGTATTATTTTTTCTACAATGATAAGACGGCAGTTATATAGATTCGATATATTTATAAACAGGGAAGACAATGGTTTATTTTAGTTTATTAACATGAAAGTTTGAAAGGAACAGACTTAAAAGATACAATTAAAATTGGTAATATAGCATCAGAACAAACAGGAAGTCTTCGCATTTTCAGTACCTAACATCGCGTTTCATGAAAACCATAAATAAATACTTTAAATGTAGGTACTTTACATGCCCTTAAATTTGTATGTTCTCTATAAATAATATATTTAGAATTTATTTTATCCTATGTATAGAGCATCATTCTAAAACGGTGAAATTAGTTGCTAAGTTATTTTTTCATTTATTCATGACTGTTCAATTTTTTCCAATAATAATCCCTGAAAACAAAAGAATTCCTCCAATTAAATGAAGCAGTCAGTAATCCAACACTAACTGAAATAATTTTGTGACTTCTATTTAATTTGTTTTTCTTGTTTCGTTTTTCTCCTGACTGATTTCTTATCTACATAAATATCATTTAATGACGCCTTTCGTTTCACTGTTCGATATAGAGACGTGGCGATGTACATTTGAAGGCAGAGTTGTGTACACATGCACATTCAAGATGAGTTTGATCTACATTTTTGTGTCTCATAAAAATGATAGAAATTGTACTTATCAGCAAAACAAATAACTATTTACATTCCAAAGTCAGAAGTTATGAATTGAATACTGCAAAATAGAAGAGGTGATTGTAATATTTTGAGGTTTACAATTCCAGGAATGTCGATTTGTGACACTATAAGAGGAAAATAAACAACAAAAAATAAGAAAGAGTAAACTAACAGTGACGAGCGTAATTGACATCTTGACATCTGCTCATTGGCGAGCTACACACCAACTAACCAACTTCCCACAACTAACGTCTCTCTTTCTCTCTTTGTCAATGAACTAGAAGCTTAATTTTAAATAAAACTTATACATTGAAATTCGTTTTTGCACTGATTTAGAGAATAGCGACAAAAATTGTCAGTGTGTATATATTATATAAATTATATGTACGTTCAAGAACGTGACACCAAGACACGTAATTATCTAAATCTGTTTTTGCCGGGAGTGGGGTTAACACTTAAGCGGGGTTACATCACATATCTGATCGATCGCTGTGATTCGCTGTTTCCGGTCAACGAAACCATCGGTGGTTATTTGTAGCTAATTCTTTGTCCAACATTGGAAAACTTGGACACGAAATACTGAGATTGTTTCTGTGTTTGGTTTTACTCTGGCAAGCTATGTTTTCGGCTGACTGCCTACATACGTTTTTAGCATTCGGCCATAGTATCAGAGAACGTGACATGTCAAAAGGGCACTTAGTTGCAAGTAACTGAGTGACACGATGCGTGTGGCAATGACGCCAGACTTCAACTCTAGAGATTCTGTCCAATTATCTAACTTGGATCAGTCGACGCAAACAGTTGTCATTGAAGATTGGAGCCCCTAGCACAGTGGCCAACTTTCATCTAGATAGAACATCTAGTTAGATTTTTCCTTATTCGATATAGATTTAGGCTTCAACTTTACCCGCACAAAAATAGCACTTTTAAAGTTAGGTTGAACTTCTGGATGACGGATGTTTAAAAACTGGACGTTAGTTAATTGATGATCTAGTCTGATTTTAAGATTTCCTTTTTTTATTTAACTTCAGTAAGTTTTAAGAAATCAAGAGGCTCCCTCATGAAGCTAACACTTGATTCTGTTATGATTTAAATTTATATCCGAGGGCTCTTTTCAGAATAGATACTGTTCCCTTTATGGCTGTTATTTGTATTTCGTTACAGTTTGGTCTTCCAGGGATTGCTTCTAAGTATTTATGAAGATTCTTTTTTATTAAGCCAGTTGGTCCTATCACAACCGGTAATGTTCGATACGATTCAAAAGATTCTTTCGGTGACGATGTTGTTTTCAGATCATTTTTTAGGTCCTGATATTTTCTTATCTTTTCCCGTTCAGCTCTGTTAAGGCCAAAATCATTTGGGACTGTGACATCGATAATGAGCGCAGTTCTTTCGGCTTGTTCCATATTACAATATCTGCTTGGATGGTCTTGTCTTTGTGGTGACTTCTGTGGTCATTTAAATGAGATAAAAGTAACTAATATAATTGAGCGATAGCCCCGATTGACGATGCAACAGCTGTTAGCTGAAAGTATGACCATATCGTCTCAGCTCAAATGAAGATCTTGTAAATCTCTTATTAGACGAAACAAAACATAACATCGGGCCAGCGATAACGTTCTGTTTATATCAAACTATTTTCTCTCTCTTCCTCTTCTCTTTCTCTCTCCTCTTTCTCGCTCTCTATTTCTTTCTCTATCTTTCTCTCTTCTCTCTCTCTCTCTCTCTCTTTATCCTTTTTTCATCCCAAACAAGGCATACTACGATTTGAAACTTAAGGATCTAGTATTTTGAATCGTATCGAAGAGGGAACTATGAGGAATTTGGCACCGAGATGTCTCTTTACATTTAAACATATGCAGGTTAGTAGAGCCAGGAAAGCAGGATATGCGGAGAGAATAAAAAGACTATTAGTTCGAAAGAAACAACTATTTGAGTATAAGGCTTTCCGAAATCTTGGGACCTTAATAGTGAAGGGGTGGGATTTTACTGCTTTGCGAGTAGGTCAGGAATCTGTACCTAAATGGAGCACAAGGGCTATGAGTTTATCAGAGCACATTCCGTTAAGGAACTTGTAAAATAGGCATAGAGATGTTAAATTCCGGGGATGGGACAGAGGTTGGAGCCTGTCTGACAGCGCGGGATTTGAGACTTATTATTGGACTCTGATAAAGAATAAGAGACGAATGTGAGATGCACAAGCTCAAATGTGGCAACAATGTTTTATGCATTGGTGAACTGTGGCTTTGTAAAAATACAGGGTTCTTTATTCTGTGAGTAATTTTCCAACACGGGGGAGAGAGTCCAATTTGGTAATTGCTCCAATTCATGTTACTTGTGATTGTTAATCCGAGGAGTTTGAAAGATGGGCTCTCGAGTAGGGTGTTATTTATCATGGCAATCAGTGATAGAGAAAGGGTGTTTTTTGTTGTTTTTAAAGAAGCTTAGTCTCTCTCTCATATTTTCCCTCTTATTTTGTGAATAATTTACGCATCTATGTTTTCATTGACCAATTATTGATTTAGTTTATTCATTTGTCACGTGTAGTCCGTAAAACAACCTAACAGACTTGCATCAAATGAGAAAGTCTTGAGATTCCACTTGTATAATTAAAGCAAACCAAATATAACTGATACTAGGAATACTACTACTAATACTCCTACTACTAATACTAACGCTGTTACTAACAATAAACAATGACAGTTTCATAAAATATTCGACGGAAGCAAATAAATATGCTAAGAACTCTTTAGTTTCCAGGTATCGTATGTGGATGGAAATTAATCATTAATGTTATTACTATTACGGACGTGACCACTAAAAATAATAAACAGTTAACGTCATCAAATTATTATGCATAATTGGAGTACATTGTTGAACAAGTGCTGAGTTAGTCTGAGAATGTGTGCATTGCTAATCGAAATTGTTGGAGAGACTCGGATTATACAACAGACGGTAATGCTGTAAATAGCTGAACTTTAATAGGAAACCCCTTGAATGTGAAAGCCTGAGTTAAAAACACTAACATACCAAATGGAAACTGCAAGAAAACTGAAACCAGAAAGAGAAACACCATACAGACCGCAAAATAGAAAGTTAACTAATTCTCCCCGAAAAAAAGAAGTGAAGTGTTCTTATTTACTTGCCTCTCCACGAGGACAGAGTTAGACACAAGGTCGGTTTTAATATGGGGAAAAACCAGCTGCCTAAAAAGTGGCCCTCTAGATATGAATCAAAAATAAAAATTGTCTCAGTCATATCGGATTTCTCCTCCATTGACCGAGGACAGAAAAAGTGAAGTGTGGTATCAGAACAGATACTACACTTTGTTCCTAGCCAAAAGGCCCAAAAAGTGGAATGTTAGCAACGACTGGCGCCACGCAAAATAGCTAAGAAGGGTCAAGGAGGATGGAATGGCCGAGGAGAGAACTAGATCTCATTTTCATATAATGGTTTTAATTAAACTTTAACATACAAATTTTAAGTATCATAGTTGCATAGTGTTCTTAACACAAGCGTTCCTTAAGTATGTAACCTCTGTTATATAAAAGCACCTACTGTTGATTTTATACACTGGGTCATTCTGCCTTAAGTAATTAAACTTCCCATGTGATATTAGGTTTTATAAGGGTGTTGACTTTGATCAAAATGATTAGAGTGTTCCTTCTTTAATCATGTATATTCGGTTATCGATATTCGATACATATCAGAGGCGTTCCGAGACGAAACCAATTCAAGAACACTCCCAGACACATATGGTACATTTTTATGAAATTTCCGAAAAATCAGCCAGCCGTTTCGGAGTCAATAGCAAACCAACAGGGTGGGACAGGGCAACTTGCTTATTTATTTTCAATTGGTATTCAAAATAAGCAAGTTGGTCTACCCCTACATGTATATATATATATATATATATATATATATATATATATATATATATATATATATATATATATTAATCTTCCAGTTACGCGATTCCTTTGGAACTTACCTGTTGGATTGGAAGTTTTTAATTCGACCGTTTTGGATTTTACCATTCTTGGATTTTTTACCCTTCACCGGACTCTCCATTCATGTGAAATCTTTTTATCATTTTTTCTTTTACCTCCTATTCCCCTTACCTCACCCTTTTTTAACCAAGTTAGATCTGTGAGTTACTTGTGGTTTCATTAGATACTTTTACATGCAAAATCCGATCCCGCATTTTGCTAATTCCTGCCCTCTGATGAGAAGGAGAGTATTTCTTCGAAACTCCGCGGATCAAGGACTATCCACTTATCTTGTGCTTCCTTTTTTAAAATTAAGTATGTTTTTAACTCTTTTTCAAGATGGTTTTTAACATGTTTTATTAATCATTTGTTCATATATATATATATATATATATATATATATATATATATATATATATATATATACGTGTGTCTCTGTGTGTGTGTTTATGTTTATGTAAGTATAGATATGTATGTATGCTTTATTCTATGATTTAGAACCTTTTCATCTACTCTATATTCCTTATCTATCTAGTTTCAGTAGATAATTATATAGATACACACACACATATATATATATGTGTTTGTGTGTGTGTGTTTGTGTGTGTGAGAGAGAGCGTGTGTGTGTATGTGTGTGTATGTATGCATATATGTGCGAGTGTTTGTGTGTACAGGTGACTCAAGTGGGCGACAAGTGGTCGAGATCGTCGTAGAGTCGAGTCGCCGATAACCCTCTACGTGAAAAAAATCTCTTTGAGGTCGAATCAATTGCTTAATCAAACAGAAGCGAACAGACCTCTTGAGAAGCGGGCAACGTGTAGGTTGACTAAATGGACCAATTAATGGCAAAAGTGCAAAAGACATACATTTGTCGCGGCGAACGCTTCTAAGAACCTGAAAATAGTACGTGGCTCGGACACGCACACTCTGAAGTTGACTCGCGGATACAGACATCGACACAAGCACTACAAACAGATTGGACGTGAAAGAGTGCGCGCATTCCTATACACATGAAACATATAATTGGTTAATTTTACATTAACTGATGAGGACATGTTATGTTTTACGTCTTTATTAGCATTTGCCACGTTTATTCTGCAAAAATACGACAGAATTGGTAGAAATTTGTTATAAATATTAGCAGTATATAAAAGAAGTTAACATGTTTCTACTACAACTACTATTAATATTTCTTGTTGTTTGCGATAAATAAATGGTAAACAACTTTTGCAATAAGGCAAAATAATTTTAAATGCTTATGGAAACAGACAAATAATTATGTAAATCCGAGGATGATTGTTTTCACTCGACCTCCAGAGACAACACTCAATACTGAATTGTGTGAAAAGCCCAACAAGTACGGTAAAATTGCCGTTGCGTATCAACTGAACACTTACCTTTCAAAAGTTGATTTTAAGGAGTATTCGGGTCTGTTTTGAACGAATATCACATTTTAAATAGTTGCCGACATGTAGTTTTTAATGATATTAAGACCTTTATTATCAAATGTACTTTTAAATGGTTTTAAGTAGTCGCCATTTTGTTTTTACTGTATACGATTCAAAACAAAACGGAACAATGAGCATGCGCATTTTGTTTATGAAACGAACCAAAACGATCACTTTTGCCGAACATTCTTTCAGTATTTAATAATTTTCTGTAAACACTTTTTAAATTTTATGAATTTTACTCTAACTTTAACACCAATCCTAAATCTTACTTCCTTGTCATTAAACTTAGCGATTTTTGATGTTTCCTTTTACGCATGTCCGATTTAGCAAGTGTCTTCAATTAAAACCTTGTGAGAAAGTCCATTTACATTTGCCATTTCCTTTTTGTTCAGCCACCCACACAGTTTGGTGGTCGGCCGTCATTGGTTAATTTTGAATGTGTCAGGTGATTTGCTTGGCGCGCTTTTTGTATCATGCTTTTATTTCAGTCAGTCCACGCAGAGATTCGGCAACGGGATGGACTCATTACAAGAAGCTCCCACGAAAGAAGGGAGCTACGTCAATTCCTTCATGTTGCATCACCAAACTGTTAGTGAACAAAGGATCACATCTCTACACGCAGAGACAATTTTATATTGCTGAAATTATCCTAATTAAAGGATGACGTTAATGAATATTTCTTCACGTTTATTTACTAAACATTGGATCTTATCTCAATTCAACTAGAGTCCGAAGTGACTCGCATTATGCCTAATTATAGGCGCCAACATTGCCGCCTGGTTTAACATGAACAAACATGGATACTTTCGAGGAACAATTAACTACCACTCCGACAATAGGAGTTCATACTACTGGCTCTATGCAATAGAGGCAAAACTGGCCACCGTTTTGCAAATGGGCAATACCAAAACCAACTAACTTTCATTGCTGTTACATTTGAATAAATCTTGAATTTGAAAGGTATGGCTTTTGTATTTGTGGATTCTTTTTACTCTGCAAGGAGTAAATTGAGATGTGAGAAATAATTTCTTACAACCTAAACGGCGACCACTGAAAACCATTAGGAAACACATTTAGTAATAAAGGTCTTAACATCATAAAAAGCTGTTTATTGGTGAAACTTTTAATTGTTCGCAAACCAACTCGTGTGCCCGACACTGAGGGTTAGTACGCAAGTTTTCTAGACCTTTTCTCACAACTAGCCATCTTCCGTTCAGTCTCCACTGGAATCTTCCGACCACTCGGTTGTACCAGTTAAGATAAAAACGAAATGTAATAAGTTCTCAGACATACCTCTCCATCGTATAGTATATCGATGTTGTATGGCTGACTGGGATAGCTTCCGTGCATTTATATCAGATCTACCTCTGCGTTTCATGTTTTAAACGGATGTTGCTCTATAGTATACGACCTGACGGAATCATTAATTGTAGCGCTTCAAACCCTAAAAAAAATTTCAGCAAAAAACTAACAGTCAGCTGTGGTTCTCTCCAAAATGTGCTTTGCCATTGCGCACATAAATAACTTTTGCCGTTGATTACAACGTAATAGATGTACTGAGACTAAAACCGCTTTCAGGACTGCCAGCAACTACTGTAAAAACTGCTAACAACCACTGTAAAAACTGCTAGCAACCACTGAAAAGACTAATAAAGAACGCAAGAGAGTCGTATGCTCAGTCCGTTAAATCCAAAACGGCTTAGCAGACAAATAACAAGCAATGTCCTGAACAGAAGCGTGTGCTCTCTCCCAACCATCATCAATGGACCTGAGGTAATCCCGTCAGCATCAGACAAAGCCAAACTCTTTACCATCAACTTTGCAGCTTACTCTACCCTATGCGACTAAGGCTGTCAACCTCTATATTTCCTCTTATATCAGAAAACACGCTATGCGACATGCACATATCTTTGTTTGATGTTAACAAGCTAATCAAAAATCTTGATTCCAGTAAAGCAACTAGCCCTAACAGCATTCCAATTTTAGCGCTGAAAAAGCTTCAACCAGAACTAGCACCCATATTTACAAAGCTGTTTAAGCGTTGTTTTAAGGGGAATTGTTTGCCAATACCCTTGAAACTCTCATCAGTATATCCTGTATTTAATAATTCAGGGGATCGGTCATCCTCTCAGTACAGAACAATAAGTCTCAAGTGTAAGTTGCTGGAATCTGTGTTAAATAGAGAAGCTCACAGTATTAATGCTGAGTCCTTATGGGGCCCATCCTGGAACCAACTTACTTCCTGATCTACATCAATGATCTTCCAAATCATTAATATAGATCAGGAAGTGCTCAAGTAAGATCATTCGTAGACATTTATGCTGACAACACTACCATCCATGACAACACATCAAGGGCCGTAAATAACCAAGTTCTCTCTGATTCTCACTCCTCTGATTTTGAGCAAGTGGTACAATGGGGAAAGAGGTTGCTGGTTACTTTTAATGCATCTAAACCAAGCTTCTATTTTTACATCATCAACACTCCGATCCCTATCTGGCATCAATTGAAATCAATGGCTTTCATCCTGAGAAATTCCATGTTTTGACAAGCTTTCGGGTCTGATTTTTACTCATGATCTGAAATGGAGCACGTACATCAAATCTGTTTCTAATGTCGCTAGAAAAATAGTAGAATCCTTCTAACGCTCCATTAGAAATATCACTGCTGATACAATTCCTTATCTATATAACAGGCAGATAAGTTCAAAGTTGGAGTATTGTTTCCACATCTGGCCAGGAACTGCTAGAAAAACATTATCCTGCCTTGGCAGGGTTCAAAATACACTTTGTAGCCTAGTGGGGGATGCCCTTTTCTCTTCCCTGCAACCTCTTTCCCACAGAAGAGATGGTTCGATCCTGTCCCTCTGCTTTATCGTTATTTTCATGGTAAGTGCTCGTCTGAGCTCCAATCTACGGTCCCCCTCACCAAACTTTTACGAAAAACACTCGACTAGCTGAAACCACTATCAATACTTTCCCTAACTTTTAACTGTACCTAAACCTAAATGTTGATTCTATGAACAAAACTTCTTTCTTAGTACTGCACGTCTGTGGAACTCTGTTCCGTTGGCCTGCTTTCTTATTGACTACAATTCGTATCGTCTTCAAGTCCAATGTAAACAACTTCTTGTTAAATCTTCCCCTTAATCAAATTTACCAAATCTCCACTACTAGCAATTACTACGGTATTATCCCATTGAATACTGTACACTCATTGACCCTTACCATCGAGTGACACCCGGGCTTTGATAAGAGGTGACTCCTATGTAAACATATATATACATATATATATATATATATATATATATATATATCTGTTCAAAACAGACACTAATACCCATTAAAATGACCTACTTACAGTAGTGTTTAGTTGGTATACAACGGAACTTTCACTACTACTACTACTACTACTACTACTAATACTAATACTAATACTACTACTACTACTAATAATAATAATAATAATAATAATAATAATAATAATAATAATTGTGGTCACTCAAACTCCAGAAAGCATCACAAGTTGTTCGCAAAGAGCAATAATGAGAATAGCTTATATGACTACTCTTAGTGCGTAAATGATAATTCTTAAGTTCAGAGAAAAACTGTGTGAAATGTTGGACAGAATTATCAACTTTATGGGGAAATCAAAGAGATAGATAACAACGTATGCCAGCTTTTTTATACGAAACAATTACCTGAAAATCATTTGACGATAACAGTTAATGAGTGTAAAATTGTCAGTGAGCCACAAGTGATCAGTAGTCGTGGAAATTGGGTAGAATTTGATCGTTTAAGTGGGCAGCTTAAAAAGGACTTGTTTACATTAGACTTGCAAGCTACTATATTGTAGTCGGCCGAGAAGCAAGCCAGTTGAACAGTGTTCCACAGGCGCAGGAAGTTCTATGGAAGAAGCTTTGTTCATGCGTAGATAGAGGAAAATTGCTGATAGTGGTTGTAGCTAGTTGAGTCGATATTCTGGAAGTTTGGCAAGGCGGGACCATAGACTTGATTTCCATTAAATAAACGTAGAGCAGAGAAGGCTTGTAACGTCTCTTCTGTGGGAAATGGGGTTTAGGGTACGAAAAAGGGCATCACTTACTAGGTTTCGGGCCGGTTTTGAACTCTATCATGCAGGATAGGTTCGGTGAGCAACTCCTGTCCAGATGTGGCAACAGTAGTCTATTTTAACTATTTTAACTGGGACCAGTTAAATTTCAGCGCAATTGTGATGAAATGAGAGAAGCTTGATCTTAGATGAATTAAAATTAACCAAGTACCGGTTTCCCCATTATGTAGTCAAGATCAGAAGAGAAATAACCATAAAGATATTTGCCATTGCTGACTTTTGAAGTGTTACCATAGATTGTGATGTCGCCTGTATAAATGTCTACGAATAATCTAAGAGTGTGATTTGGGGGATCATTGACGGAGATAAGAAAAAGAGTTGGTCCCAGGATGGAACATTGAGGGACACCAGTGTTGATACTATGATCTTTCGATTGCTGCCCATCAATGACTACTCTTATAATCCTGTCAGAGAGAAAGGATTTAATAATTGAGAGGACATTTCCAGCTTTTCTGTAGTTAGCGATCTTGTGAAGTAGACCTTTTTGCCATACTCTATAAAAAAAACTTGCCATGTCAAGGGCTACTGCTCTAGAAATGAAGCCTTCTTTGAGAAATTCCCTAACTTTATATGATACTACAGTTAGCACATCATCTGTAGATCTAACAGGACGGAAACATATTGCATGCAACTTGGTATGGTCATTTCTGTTGAGGTAGTTAACTACTATATTTATCGCAGATGTCAGCAACTTACTCATGATACACAGGAGACTGATTGGTCTGTACTGAGCGACAGATATCCGATTTTCGGGATGTTTAAATATAGAGAAAAACTGATACAGCTTTCCAGGATATTGGGAAGCATTTCTTCTTAAGATAACATTTAAAGAGCTTTGTAAGTACAGGAGCTAGTTCCGGTTGAGGTTTTTTCAACACTAGGATTGGAATTCCGCACAGATATTTGTATGCAGCATCGCGTATTTTCAGTTACAGGGGGAGATATAGGTGTTAGGTAGCCATGGTCGCAATGGGTAGAATTTGCTGCATAGTTCTTGGAGAATAGTTTTGTTTTGTCAAATGCTAATGAAATTGCCTCAGGTTAATTGATGATGGTTTGTATAGAGAATACATCTCTGTACAGGATCATATATTTTATTCGACAAAACTGTTGGGAACCAGGCCGCTGCTCTGCTACTTTAAACTTAACGTATTGATCATACGAATCTCTTGCATTCTTTATTACTCTTTTGCAGTGGTTGAAAGCAGTTTTAAAGTGGATTTAGTTTCATGACACCTGTTTCATTGAAAGGAATGAAAAGAGTGGTTTCTGTGCGCATTGCAACATTCTGGGGTGAAACAAGGCTGTTAGGTTTTTGCTAGAATTTCTTGGAAGGTATGAAGCGATCTATACCGACAATTTAACCATTCAGTCAGGTGTGATACTACAGAGGCACGCCTAGGTCTATCTAATATAAATGTTCAGAAGTTATCCCAATCAGCCATGTAGTATAGGTATATTGTATGGTGGATAGGTACATCTGAGGACATATTTTGTTTTTATTTTAACCGAGGCAACTGAGTAATCGAAAGATACCATTGGAGACAGAACGAAGGATGAGAAAAATCCTTCAAAATTGTAACCCCTTACGCCCAACTGGCAATGTCATATCTTGTTTGGAGCGAAAACATCTTTTAAAATATGTATATGTTTTTAGATGACTTGAACATGTATGGAATTTTAACATAACATATGAATAAAAATCTACTTAACATAAAACTTTGCTAAATGTTATTACGTAATGCTTTTTTCGTTTGACTGTTTATCACTTCAATAGATGACGTGACATTTGGAAGAGAAACAAACCAGAAGAAAGAAAAAGTATCGCCGTGTCACCCAATTCATAATAAAGCACATTCTGAAGTAGACGAAAAAGATTATAGATAATAAAATATTGTAGACACCTTGCTAACAACTGACAACGTAGAATAATAAAAAAGATTTTACACGAAGCGATCGTTTCCATGTCGATCGCAAATCGAAATGATTTCCATATTTGGATGTAAGAAACCATAAAAACATATGCGAAGTGCATTAAATTAGTTTCGAGACGTTTTTGTAAAGGAATTTAAAATTGTCGTTGAAGCTTGGAAATTCTGGACGTGAGGATAATCTAGAAGAACAATATTCAATGCAATTCTGTTTTAAACTTGAAAAAAAGAAATGCCACAGAAACGTACGGAATGCTTTTGGACCATTTTGTATTGATTGAGCATCAGTTTTGGAGTGACATAAGAGATTCAAGGAAGTCTGTAAGGGATGAGGAGAGGTGTGGGAGGAGTAAGGAAGTCAGAACATCAGAGTTGATTGGCCAAATACACAATTTCATCCTTATCCATGGAATTCTGTATATAAACACAATAAGCTTGATGTCAGTGTAGAACTGTTGCATATTATTCGCAAAGAACTAAAGATGCAGAAGTTTTTCGCGAAGTTTTTCCATGGGTGCTTCATCCTTGTCACAGACTATTTGACCAAGATGAGCATCAAGACAGTTCCTCAACCTTCCTATTTTCCAGACCTTGCTGCCCATGACTTTTGGTTATTCCCTAAGCTCAAGGAAAGCCTTAGAGGCTGTTTTTATGAGACAATTGAGGAGATGAACGAGACAGTGACGAGGGTCATTGATCCACTCACATAAGAGGACTTCTATAAAGGCCTTCAAGAATTTGTTGGAACAGTACAACAAGTGCATTGCAGCCGAAGGAGATTACTTCGAAGGGGACTAGAGTTTCATGGTGTGCTATTAATAAAAGTACCTATACGAAAATATGCTGTTTTGAAGGCACCTTGTATACCAATATCTTCTCATCAAATTTACTCAGAATAATTTGGCCATATTTTGGTCCTTATATAGTTAATGCACGGCATAATCACGTTGGCACACCGGTTCCCGTTGGATCACTGAATTAGCAAAATGCGGGATCGGATTTTGCATACAAAAGTATTTGATGAAACTGCTAGTAAGTCAAAGATATTACTTGATAACAAACAGTGAAGCAGAGAGAATAGGTGAAGAAAAAGTGATTTTACGGGAATGGATAGTCTGGTGAAAAGTAAATTATCCAATGACGGTAAAATCCAAAAATGTAAATCCAAGAAAGTTAATTAAATTTCTATTCGCACAAGTAAAATCCAAGAAAATTACGTAATCCAATGTAATCACTTTTGTATGCAAAATCCTATCCGTATTTTGCTAATTCCTACCCTCTGATGAGAAGGAAAGTATTTCTTCGAATCTCCGCGGATTAAGAACTATCCACTTATCAAGTGTTTCTTTTTCAGATTAAATATGTTTTTAACTCTTTTTCAAAGTGTTTTTAACATATTTTATTAACTATTTGCTCTTATTATAAGCTCTATCTCCTACTTGATTTTATCGATCTGGTTGAGATTATTTATAAATATTAATTCTTTGATATTTATAATATACTTTAGCTTTACCATCTTGGTAAATTTAATTGTAATTTATATATATATATATATATATATATATATATATATATATATATATATATATATATACTAGCATTTCAACCCTAACCGGGTGTTTGGTGGTGTATGCTGAACAAAAAAAAAAACAAAAAAAAAAAACCTAAAACGGTCAATGTTTTTAAATTTGACCCCAATGACCCCTTAAACATTATTGTTTTAGGTTCAAAGTTAGGTAATAAAGTAGATCCATGTCCAAGGAACCTATATCTAAAATCTCAAGTGTTAAAACCCCAAATTGTGGGAGGAGTTTGATAGAGTTCTCAAAGGTCAAATCGTTGAATTTTCACCTCCTAACAGCCAAATTCCTGGCGAAAAACAGATCACGTAGATTTTCTCAAATCTCAATACCCTGTATATCAAATTTCGAGTCTGTAGACTAAAAATTGACAGAGTTATTGCGACGGAAAATGTACACCGACACACACACAGACACACACACAGACACGTTCACTTATATATATATATATATATATATATATATAAATATATATATATATATAAATATATATATATATATATATATATATATATATATATATATATATATATATATATATATAATTCCAGGTTAATCTTTCCAGAGATGGAGCACTCGATAAATTTTTACAAGGTTCATATAATCCTGCTGAATATCGAAATAGGGCAAGATAATGCTTTTCTTTGTTTTACATAAGCAAGCACCGTACATTTCTATATAACAATATCGTCTTAAGAGGTCTTTAATTTATTATAACTAGCTGACAGAAACAGTGGTACGAACGTGTAGCGACATATAAATGCTTATGTAAAACAAGTAAAAAATTATGTACGTATATATATATTTATATATACATTTATATATATACATATATTTATATATATATTTATATACATATATATTTTATATATACATATATTTATATATTTATATATACATATATTTATATATATATATTTATTTATACATATATTTATCTATATACATATATTTATATATATATATATATTTATAGATATATATACGTATATATATAAATATATATATACATATAAATATAGATAAATAGATAGATTTACTTATATAAAAAAGGCATGTTATTTGTGTATGTAAGTTCGTTCGTTGTGACTCGTAAATGTTCTTGGGTAGGTTTCGTATCGGAATGCCCCCGATAAGTATCAACAAATCGATAATTGAAAAACCCGATGAACAAAGGATGAGTCCGATTTTGATCCAAGTTTACACTCTGATACGGCTTAACATCATGAATGCATTTTAGATGTTTTGTCACAAGCGGAAGAGTCTGTCGTAGAAACTCAAAAGTAAGTTCGTTTTGATAAAACAAAGGCTCTAGTTCGGGCTATCATAGAAAAATAATTTCATAAAATCAACTGTACAGTGTAATGTAGACTATAAGGAAGCAGGTAAAGCTCACTCTTGTTGGGCCAATCGATTCGATTGAAAAATCGATAATTTCCACCAATTTTGATGACAATAAAAGTATTGGAAGTGAAGAATATTCGTTAATCGTCAATTAATCCAGGGCAATGTTGGGTCTCTTCACTAGAATCTATCTATCTATCTATCTCTCTTTCTCTCTCTCTCTCTCTCTCTCTCTCTCTATATATATATATATATATATATATATATATATATATATATTTATATATATATATATACTAGCAGAAGTACCCGTCGTTGACTGGGTTCAAAACCAGTCTACAGAAAATGGACTGTGATTGATTAAAGTATGATAGGTTATGAAAAGGAGGGGGTTGTAAAGAGATAGGTTTTGATACTCAAAAATTTTACCCTAAGCAAAATAAGATGAAAGCAAAGATAATTTTCGCGAAAATATATATTTTTTATATCAACTTTGTTTCCATTCGTAGCCAAGAGTGACCGACAAAATGATGTTTCCTTACAAAGAGAAAATGTTATATATATAATAATATAAATGTACAAGAAATAAATGTTACCATAGTCAATAAAAGTTACTTTTATTGTAGAAAAGTTCATTGGTTTATATTTTTAAGTAGTTTGTAAAAAAAAAAAAAAATTTAATTCACGAACCGGTTTAAAAAAATAAATCAAAATGGTAGCGACTTTGAAATGGAGAGCCCCGTTTTCAATTTGAAGAAGGGGCACCTGAGCATTCTGTGTAAAAAATTTAAGAGAGTTCCGTCAACGTAAGGGATATTTATAAACATATTTTAATGTTTTCCGTTATTTTGGGCTGGAGGAATATTCGATTATGGCATGTGTAGTTTATATAAACATTCATTTAAGTAGTTATCACCTCAAATTTCTTTTTAATTTCGGTTCGCTGAAACTATTTCAAGTAAAGAGCATTAAAAACTATTTCAAAACAAAAAAAAACATGAACTGAACTTTTATTGACTATGGTAACATTTATTTCTTGTATATTTACTTTTTCGGGTGGTCGTTTGTTGGCTTTTCTGCTAAACACTCTTACTAAATAATATCGACGAAATATTGAAAAGCAAAGAAACAAAAACAGTTTTGAAAAATAATGAAACTTTACTCGCTTTAGTAAAATAATCCGAAACAGCAAAATGGGATATTAAAAAAGTAAACACGTAATTACTTTAGTTTTTTAAAGCAAAGAATCGATATAAATATGAATAAGAAGAAAATAGCACCCTTTTCAAGCAGAACAGCTTCGTTTCAGTTTTACAGTATTGAACGGTGTAGCATTTCGCCGTCGGATTAAGGGTTGTACTATTGTAATGTATAGAACACGCAGAAAGCGTTGTAATCAACTGAATTCCTTCTAGTACACTGACAAAAAAAAGCTTGAACAGATATATAAATAAAAATAAAAAAGGTTATGTAAATGTTTTTAAAAAGACACGTAATCAGGTGGGCATGATTGTTTCCTTCTTTTGATACGATAACAAGTAACGTTCTTATTTTTTATTATTTATCTATTTATCTATTTTCGAAAGAGTGCCACGGGCAAGTGGAGAAGGGAAAAACAGAGTTATGCAAAATTTGTGTCGAGAATTGTCTAAAATTCCGACGTTTTTTGTTGTTTTTTTTTTTGCTTTCACTTTAATAAGAACGTGAATTTATGAGGTGAATTTATTCGACACAATATGATTCGACTCCAAAAAATAAACAAAAGATTTCGGGAATTAAGATTAAAGTTAAGGTGTTATTGTTGTCCCTCAGCCCTTTTAAAAAAACCTGTTAAACTTTGTGACATGTTTACATTCTATGGAGGTCAGGCGCGAACGAACACCCAATAATTTTATTATACGATATTTCTTCAAACTGAAACATAATTATCAAAGTATACTTACGCAAATAGATATGAAAAGTCTTTGTTAAAGCGTGTGCCATATTTCCATGAAGCGCGAAGGCAGACCCCACAATTTTATTATACCATCCCTATTTAAGTTGAAACACACTTATCAAGTATTCTTATGTACATATATATCAAAAAACCTTTGTAAACGTTTTTTTGTTCATTTTTTATTGCCATACTTTGGGGTCCAGGCGCGAACGCAGACCCCACAATTTTTATGAACCACTGTTCTGCCAGATCAAACATACCCATTCCTGATCCTCGATACATCTTCTATCATTATATGTAATCATTTTTTTTTTTAAATAATAAACCATATAGGAGCCTATTCGTGACACACACACACACGTTCAGCTTTATATCATATATATATATATATATATATATATATATATATATATATATATATATATATATATATATATTGACGCTCTGAGCCATTTCATCGGTGTTTCACACTCAGCCGGGCACCTAGATACTTGATATATGCCTATAATTAGGTTGATAAGTTGGTTGGTCGGTCGGTATGTCAACACTATCGTTGGCCTTAACTGGTTTTTCCTTGTATGTCCAATCTACATCTAAGCGTGGTAAACAAGCAACAAATGTGTGCAAAGCACTCTCTCGCCTTTGAACTTGACTTGCGTTGACGCGCAAGAAATCGGACCCCTCCCCCGCCTCTCGCCGTTTGATGTGCTTACAAAATGGTGACTCTTTCAATTCTCTTCTTTACTAGACAGCCTCACTCCCTTCTTAGGGGACGGGACCTTACTCACCCTCGCTCGCCAGGTCTTAAGCGTCGTCATCGTCGTCGCAGACGACACACTCGCTAGAAGCGACCACCAACCAATTTAGCTACTTTGTTTGCCTATCGACTTGACGTACATACTTTGATATTCACTGGAGTTATGCACTATCACGGCTAATAAGAAGCCGGCCGCTCGTCAATTGTTTCGATGTCGCAGGGCAAGATTGAAGTAATGTCGCGCGGAAGTTTAAAAACGGATATTCAGTTCTAGTGGACGAAAGAAACCCCAAATTTCTATCCCTATCCTGATCGCAGAAAAGTAAGATCACGTAGCATTGACTGACAGCTGTCACATCAAAGGGCATAGCCTCCTATTTTTTCATACGGTCGTTCAATCACTCCTCCATATAAAAGTCGAACAGAATTAAAAAAAAAATAGAAAAGCACAGCCCCCTCCCTATTTGTTTTTAGAAGCATAATTATTTTTTCTGTTTATTTTTAAATTGGTTACTTTTACTGATCTTAAAAGTCAAACATAAACAAACAAGAAAACAGTTCAAAGAATTCTCGAGCATTTATATAGAAGACAAGAACACGAAAACTGGTAAATTCAAATATACATTCATTCAATGCTGTGTCCTTTGAAGCGATACTAGCCAGCTAAAACTACGTTGCCTAAATTTTCGGAGATCAGAAAGAGGCTGGAAATTGGGGGTCATTTTCGTACATAAATCACAGATATCCATAAGATGTGTTCGTTTAATTTGAACATTAAGAATAAACAAGCCACAGTTCCTAAGACATGTCATTGCTGATTTCTTTTCTTATAAGTGAGCATTATATACCAGGTGGAAAACAACAGTACAGCTTATTTTAAAACTTTTCTTTAAAAAATCAATTCAGTTAAATTGATTATGTAGTAGAACTGATACCTATTCAATCTAGCCGCCTTCAGCCTCAATCATCGCTTCGATTCATATCCAGAACTGGGAACATGCCTTTTTCATAAGCGCCGACGGAAGCTCAGCGAATAATCGGCGGATGACAGCGATCAGGCTAGCTTTCGTTTTGTAGGAGTCATCTTGTCAGTGGCTATATGTCGGGGGAGGGGGACAGTGAAGGAAGGATGAAAGTCATATCACACCTTCTGAAGCCAAGCCTGGGTCTCATTGGACGTGGGCCAGCGCCGAGTACTGTTGCACCACCCAGGGTCTGCCAGCAGTCAGTTGATTGCACCAGGGGATCATCACACTGTTCGGCACATCGGGATACACTTTGGTGTTGATTTCAAGCCGTTTCGAGACATGGTGTGGCATGATGTATCCCTCATTTGAAACCACACCAAAGACCGTAACCGTGGCCGGAAACTTTGTTTTCATCACCCTGGCCACGTCGCTAATCTTCATGGCTATCCAGCGATGCATTTTTAGGATGCCGGCAATGGTCCTGTTGTTATAATTTCGATTAGTAGAGAACATGAGTTGTACAGCGGCACATCTCCGATCTAGCTCGTTGTAAATTCTCACTTTCAGACATGATAGAAGGATCCTACGCACTTTTGGGATTTTTACACAACTGGCAAACTTATAGATAGTCTGCAACACAAAAAACGAAAACCGGTTTTCATCAAACAGAAATGGAACCATGTAGTCTTTCTAGGGCGACAATTTAATCGTCCTCCCCGTAAGACATATTTTCGGTGCTTGTGTAGATTAGTGATTTTTTGAATAAGAGGTTCTTACTCCTGGATGCTTATAGGGGGCGCGAGAAAATTTAGATACAAAATATTGTATTAGCTATATATTATTATTTTTTTTGTATTTTTTTTTAGTTTTGTTTTTGGTTTCTTTGACAATGTATCAAGTTCTTGCTTTTTTAAGTGTTACGTTTAGTTATTAAGTAGCCGTTAAATATATGGTTGAATAGATTCAATCCAACCGTGTATTTAACCGCGAGTTTATGACGTACTAAATGTTAGGACTGTGGTTCCAAACTGTTTTTATGGTTCATTTAAATATTCATTTTTGATTTGTTTCTTGGCTATATATATAGTTTTTCTTACGAATGATATTAAAGAATACCTGTAGCATTTTCTACTATATAAAATAACCTTATTTTAGAGAACTTCTAGCCTGTGAAACTCCGTTCCGCTGGTCTGCTTTCCAGCTGACTAAAATATGGTCGTCTTCTAATCTAATGTAAACACCGTTTTGTTGAGCCGCTCCCCAAAATAATCTATTTTCATCCCATCTCCGCCACTAACTATTAATACGTTGTTGCCTCAGTTACTACCGTACAATCATTATTCCTCATCCTCAATTGGCCTTCGGGACTTGATAAGTGGTGATTACCATGTAAAAAAACATTTTCGTCTAAATATATTTCATCTTTCTTTCATTACTTTAACTTTTTTCTAACCTTCACATTTAAGAAAAGTTATGCACTTGAGGGCGGTAAAACGAGTATACAAACATACAAACACACTATATATATATATATACATATATATATATATATATATATATATATATATATATATATTCATGGCACTTAAGCTACACAGCGATGTCCGCGTTTCATTCGCTCAGAGAAACCTCAGTCTACGTGCTCAATTTTTATGTTGCAGATTGTTTTTTTATCCATATAAGTTAGTTGTCAAGCTAGCTAACTAATCTGTTGTTAATTTCTTTTCGGGCATTTACTTTTTCATTAGCCAATGGCTGTGCTTTTTCAAGGAAAGGCCAGACTAACTTCATCAACATGTTTTGTTTTGTTTGGGTGCGGCGCATTCATTTTTTTTTTAATGTGTCGAATTAACAATTGACCTTATTTTGATCACGTGCGTCATTGGAATAATTTCCTTTCTAAATATGTTGTTTATTGGCTTAGTCTTTTTTTTTCAATTGAATATTTCTTAATCTGTTAAGTTATTTTGGTAATTTTCATAAAGTAAAGTTCATTAGATGTTACAGTTCGTGGTTTCCAAAATGTAGTAACATTTTGAAATATTTATTTTTTATTTCATGCTTTTCATTTAAACATAATCTACACAGATTGTCTAACATCTGCATCTAAATTTTCTGTTCGAATGTTGCCAAGTGTTCGCTTTCTTAGAGTGCGGTGTAATGGCTGACAACTAATGTTTTGAATCTTGTTTTTATTAAATGTGTTTATGGTTTGTATATTATATTAACATTTAAGCAAATCATACCTATGTAGCCGATTTTTCTATTTATGATGCCCTGTATTATTATACCCATTATTTTAAGAGATGCCTTGTGATTATTGGTCAATTTCTTGCTGGTAATAATGATAAAATAATAAATATTTATTGATTTATAACCACCAGTGAAGCTAAAATCGATAGATCGTCCCCTACAAGTATATCTTTACGTTTAGGAAAATATTTGTACATTTAACATACGTGTTTTTACGGTAATCATAAAAATTACAACTATATACTTAAATATTTAGAGATTAATGAAGAATCGGAATCGAAATCGGTAATTGTATCGGAATCGGGAATTTAGTGAAGAATCGGTTATTGTATCGGAATCGGGAAAATATTTGAATCGTCCCATCACTAATATGTATATATATGTGTGTGGGGGTGTATGTGTGTGTGTGTTATTAAAGTTATTTCTAAACCTGCATTTGATAGAACAAAATAGTTCAAGCTATGACAGTACCCAGCCATTACGATGTTTATTATTATTAAATGAAACGATACATCATACCTTTTCTTTCTTTAGGGGTTTCATTCTGGCACTTCTCCTCTCGAAAGTGTATCAATTAGTCCATTTCCTTTACGGGACTGCTTTATCTCAGACTGCAACATGTTTATTTTTAACAAACCGTTCCCATATGTAATTAAACTTATTTCATGCCATTATTTTAAATCCTTTCATTGTATTCCTGCAGTTCAACTGACTGTCTATTTATCTCATTAACCTTTATCTCCGAGTTGTTTTTTTTTGTTTTGTTTTGGAATTGAGTCATTAGTATTTTTAATCCAATGTTTGTATCTATTATATATTCAAACGTACTTTATTCCCTGGTTGATTTCTCATTGTTTAATTACTGAATACTCTTAACATTACTTAACTGTTGTACTAACCAAAACGAGCGTTACGATGTGATAAGTTTTATTTATCTGTCAACTTATATGCGTACTGTAACTTACGGAAGAATCTTACCCTTAACCATTTGCAAAAGGAATTGCGCTGAATAACTTGTTTAGTTTGTAAACGTTCATAGCCTTATTCAGAAACCGATGCTTCTTTCTTCCTGTCTTAACGTTCTCTATTTGTTAGTGAATGAAGAGTTGGCATATCAGGACGATAGCATTGATCCAAAATATCACATGTTATTAGAGAGAAGAACATCTGGGAATAGTATTCACTAGTAATGGGACGATTTTAATATTTTTCGTGATTCCGATACAATTACCGATTCCGATTATACAGCATTAGATTTGATAGTTAATGAATTTTAGGATTTAAAACAATGTATTAACTTCCACAAATGCAAAAATATACGCGTGTGGATCACCTATTGATTTTGCTTATACTATTAATTGATTTTTATCTATTTTACTTTTAATATTCATGTTATTATTATTAACATCAAAAGAATATTTTGTTTTGTGATAAAAATAAATTAATAATAAGAATCGTTTTTGGCATCATAAATTATAAACAATTTTTCAGATTCTGATACCGATTCTGATACCCTAAAAACTTTCGATTTTTTCGATTCCCGATTCGGATACAGATTAAAACTCAAAACACTACTACTTACGTTAATCGACGAGTGGCACTCTAAAGTAAGATAACTATGGTGGATCCTATAAATGGCATCGGCATCTTTCATACTGTTTATGGAAATATCTACAGATTTCCCACGGATATTATCAAAAAGTTTTAATTAATTTTTATTTACATTAAATAAGCATTGATGACCCCTAAAACTTCGGTTCGTCTCTGCTAGTGAACTTTAAAAATCCCGTCGTGAATTTACAACAATCTCACTTTCTTCATAATCCAAAGGTACACTCTTATACTTTTTCAAAAAAAAAAAAAAAAAAAAAAAAAAGCAATAGTTGTAACAATATATGATTCTTTATTTAGTTTTTGATAATAATTGAAAAACCACTGGTTTATCCGGTGATCTGGAAATTATATATAAAAAAGAATAACTGAAAATAGGTGAGCAGTTGCTAGTGTCCTGGTCATAATTGTCTTAGGTCTTAAGCGTTCTAGGTCTTTAGTGTACGTTTTCATTTGTATACTGGTAATGACCATTTTGTTGAGGTTTTGACCTCGCCTTAGAACAGAATAGTGACCTGAAAGTGAATCATTTAAAATTTGATTTGAATGTTCTGTTTTTTTTTTATTTTGACGAAGATATGAATCTTATTGCTTGAAAGCTTGGTTTGGAATCGTTTTAAATTGCATTTGGATGTACTTCTTCTGACGGTGATATAACATGTATTGCAAATTTTAATTGTAATAAATAAGACTAATATTACTCTCATTTTTTACCCTTAGTGGTGGTTAGTATGCACAGTTATTTCAGACTGGGGTGTTACTATTCTGTCCTAAGATGGGTGTTAAACCCTCAACAATACAGACATTACAAATGAAAAGGCACGCTAAAGACCTTGGACACTTAAGAACTAAGACACGTATGACTGAGAAACTAATAATCAGGACACTAATGACTTGGATGCCTAAAAATGTATCACAAATCAACCAACAGTGTTGATCAATTTTTGATTGTATTGTTTATGTATAAATGATGTATTTATCACTTGCCTACCGATAGAAATGTAACGGATCGGAAAGTGGTATTGAGGAGCACCATAACATCATTAATAAGAAAAAGACCATTTCAGATATGACATAGTTTTAATTTTGAAGCCAAGGGAGAGAATCATCCACTCTCGGCGATCTAGAAATTATATTTTATGAGAATCGCTCCAGATAAGGCAGGAAACCATTTGATATACGAAGCTACAGAATACTACTTCAATATCAAAAACTAGGCAAGAAAAAGTATTAAATGGATAGATTCTGACACAGAAATGAGCACTCCTTCCTCCTTTGTCAGAATATACGGATTGAAAAACAAAATAAGGGATGCGAGAGGTACGGGATTACTGGAAGTAAACCCAACACCTAATTAATACTATTTGTCATATCGTAAATGAAGCATACACGATTCAATTGATGTTCTTGTCGTTGTTTAATTTTTAATTTCCGCTTTTGAACTGGGTCTTAAAGCTGACTAGCAAATAGGAACCGACGACTCATGCCACAAATAATGGAGACGCGTGATGTGAGGTCGCAAACATTTGCGTAGGAGTAGGCGTGTTGCATCTTATGTTCGACTTTCACCCAACACTGCCCCCGACCACCTTCAACTATCGTCGAAATGAAAAAAAAAAACTCGGTTGTAAGGCGACCCCGTTTTCAACCAATCCCTGAGCAATACGAGCAGCAACAATTGTTAATGCGAGAAACTTTGCATTGGTCACAACATCTGCTGAAGAAGCCAATTTCTTGTAAAGGCTGTAAACTGTATGCTCGTAAATACTTTTCAAATAACTGATCTGTTTTAAATATTTCAAAAATTCCAAAAAATTAGATGTTCGCTTTCCGCCAAGTTGGAAACGTGGAACTTAACCGTAAACCTAACACTAATCCGGCCATTTTAAAAAACAAAAAAAATAGGAGGTACTAAATCAGATCAAGTGCTTGTGCTCGCACTGCACATGGATATCAGGCTCATTCTTTAAATATTATTCTTTAGAAAACTCATTTTTCAATTGACACCATGATAAAAAAATATAGAAAGTTGAAATAATGATCTTTACTTAGTGTAAAGAATTACTTATTCAAATTATAATTAATTTGGCAAACAGTCAGGCTTAAACAAGTATTTACTTTTTAAAAAAAGATTTTTTTAGGAAAATAAAATGTATAAAAATAAAAAAAAATATTAAATGCACTTGGGCTATTTCAACTCAAGGAAAACGATATTGTATATCACAACATTTTTATTGAAAAAAGCGAAACAATTATAATAAGTAATTTCCGATTAATATATAAAAATGCTAGTGTTTTATACATATATATATATATATATATATATATATAATTACAATAATAAATTTTTCATACGTACATGCATTAGTGTTTCATTATTTTGGGAATCACCAGTGCAGGGTGACATGATTACTAACGGTCAGGAGATTCGAACCCAGCTACGAAGCCATCAGTGACTCCATTAACAAGGAACAAACCCCACGACCAATCTCAACCGCGAGAAATATCTTCGAAATTTAAACATTTAGTTTTAAATGTCATAACATCCGTCCATAGTGATCTAATGATTATAACATCATGATCTGCGCATGTAAGCTTAAGTGACAGACTTTCATTTCAACTTAAAAGTGTTCAACAATAAGAACCGAGTTCTTAAAAGGGCTGACATTATTATTACTATAAAAATGTTTTAATACCTACAGACACTAGTGTTTCATCTTTTTCGGGAATTATCAGTTCAGGATGACACGATTACTACCGGTCGGGAGATTCGAACCCGGCCACGAATATATATATATATATATATATATATATATATATATATATATAATTCCTTGGCTGTGGAATTTATTATATACAATCTCTCACATTCTGAAAATCCTATCATAAGTTGCTCGCTTGGTTAGTATTGCTGGATGGCATCGTCCTCTCGAGTTAAAACCCCTACTTGTGAGACATCGGCTTGGGGTTATTAGCTGGTTGGATGACCGCGTCCCTTGTCGAGACGAAGTAGGTTCATTTCACAGTCGGATTTCGGCGCGGTTTGCTTGATCTGTGTTGGTTAATAGAAATCCTTGTGTGCGGGGCGTTTGCTCAGTTGGTAGAGTGCTTGCCTCGCATGCAAGAGGCTCGGGTTTCGAATCCTGAGTTCGGATGTGTCTAACTGATGAGCCCAAATGAGGGCGAAACTCGAGTCTTGGACTTCCGGTTCGTTGATTGTCATGGCTCTTGTGGGCTGCGACGTTGTTTGGCTGTGGAATTTATTATATACAATCTCTCACATTCTGAAAATCACATATATATATATATATATCGTGTTTATGCATGCTACATTGTTAAATAGAACACGATTGTTCACATTAGAAAATATATGCTTCATCTGTATAACGGACGTTTTCGATTCTTCGTCGAATCATTTTCAGCTAACAAATACAAATGAATAACACAACTCGAAAGAAGTGAAATTAGAAAAATACCTGGAAACGCGCACGTAACTTCGGTTAGGCATCAAATAAACGAATCAGTACAAATCAAAGACGTTAACAATCTAAATTCCGAGACGTCAAAGTGAACTGCATGACGTATTTATTTATGCAGATGTTGTATCTATTGTTATAAAGCCAATTCTCTATTGATAATTATATCGTACTTAATATATAGTAATGATTTCAAAATATGCTAGAATCGAAACCAAGACGTACCTTTCCAGCCTTATTCCTTATCGTTTGATCTAAATCCACACGCATATAACACTTTTAATAAAATAAAGTAGTAAAACATATAAATGTATATTAGCACATGTGTAGAAATAACATGGTTAGTCGACTTACAATAGCCAGGTTCTAATTTTTCTAATGCGTACAAGAGCACTTTAAATCGAATTACGGCTGTCAAGTTCAAGAAAGGTGATTAAGAAAAATGATGAGAAGAGCCAGTCAAAATCACAAAAATACTTTAAAGATAAAAAATAACATTTCAATAGAAAACATCCCACAACGTTGAAAAATGATAACTGAGATCGTCAATGTTCGATTCCAAACTCAAAACCGAATGAAACTCCAATAATATTTAAAAATGGCTGGCTTTAACATTAAAATAACGATGTTTGAAAACTGTGGAAATTGTGAAATATAATTGAATGGCTGGATATGAAATAACCATTAGTTTAGAATCTTACTAAACAAGGAGTGTCTTAAATCCCATGACACCATTATGCAATTAATCTCAACTTAAAACAAATAAAATTTTATAACTGATAATATAAAGTCTACCAAAAAAAAAAATGATTGTTGATAATACGATTTTTTTTACTTTTCTGATTAATTCATCGTTTTATAATTTTAAGTCAATTATTTAAATTAATTAATTAATTACAGAAACAAGGAAATTTTTCTTTTTCTTAAAACTTGTGAAAACAATTGGTTGTGAATTATGAAGCATTGCATAAACAACGTCTCATGAGAATGTATTCATTTCGTATTAGTGGATGTTATCGATTACTCAACCGACACCACATTAATGAAGGTTTTCTCTAGGGGCCAGTAATTAGATTTTCATTATTCCTGATATTAATAAACGACTCCCCGGTGCAGTTGTATTAGAAGTGGATCCATTTGCTGATGACTCCACGCTTTATTCTAGTCATGTCGTTATAAGAAATACAAGCACATCCAAGAATATGCCTGAATCCTGTGAAAATGATTGACAGTTTGTAGTAAAATATTGCCGTAAAATAGATGGTAATATTTAATGCGATTAAAACGACCCTTTTCATCAATCCAAGAAAACTTTCAACTACCGATTGCCATGGATAATAGCATTTCACCTCGGGGTCTATCAATCAAACGTCTTGGACTCATATTGACAGGCAACATTAACTGAAACAAATACATAAAATATGTTGCCAAAGTTGCTCCAGATAACGTGGGTTGCTTCTACCGTGCTAGAATTTTTCTTATACCTGTCTTATACCCCATATATCTACAAATAACACTATTTATTTATAATTGTTACATCTGCGCCAATGCATCGCAAGGGATTAAAAAAAAGAGCTTCTAATCTCATAGGTCACTCACTATTAACCAATCACTAACCGCTGTCCCATCGCATCAATGTTGCAGACCTGTGCTTTCTACTCTAATAACGTCTTTTATCGAATTGCTAGCATTTTGGGATTCTTTCTTTTCTCTCTGTTTCCTTTGCTATACCAACATACAGAAATCTGAATTTAGTGCGAAAAAACATTTTGCTTCACATATACCCACGATCTCAAAGATATGGTCTTTATATCTCAGTAGCCCTTGCGTCTCAGTAGCAATGTGTCTGCTCGAGATGAATAAATTCGAGATGTTATGACGTTTATAAAATTGATAAAGAATGAGTAAAGTTTGTAAATGAAATCGATTATAACAGGTAATTATTTTTTGGTTAAGATGGAGATCATTTTTTATCCGAAAACAAGGCACAATACCGCTTGAAGTAGAGGGCTACTATTTAGAGACAATGTTTCCAGGGCATAATGTGAAGAATGGTGCGATATGTCGGTTACATTAGATTCAAACTTCTGCTTTTGGTAAATTCTGGAAAAAAGGAAACAGGAAAGGAATTCCAGTTTAATAGTAGGCGGGGGGGAAGCGGTTAGAGTAGAATGCTTTACAGCATCTAGGGACCACTACAGTGTAGTGGTGGAGTTTGTTGCTAAACGGCTTTCTTGGGTGTCTGCCGTGAGTTACAAGTGCAATGAGTTCACCAAAGCACATACTTTACTTACAATTTTTGGTGTTTTATCCTCGTGAAAATTCGCCCAGCTATTTTATGGAGTCGCTGTTAATACGTGTTTTTTTTTTGTTTTTTTTTGTTTTTGTTTTTTGTATATTCCTGTTATAATGAGTTTGCTAGTCAAATTCTTTGTTAAAAAATGAAACCCGATCCCCGTGAAATAGAACAAAAACAAGTGAATTAGAAGCCAAATTACCTTTGCAGGATAAACGCGCGCCCATTGGCTACGATAAATAAGTGAGTGAACCGTAACAATATGATTGGCTGACTAACACATCCAATACGACGAAAATATATAAAAACACTTAGCAACATCGACCCATGCAATAGTCTGTCTGACTAATTCTCACGAGAATGAAACGCGGAAAATGCTATGTAGCTTAATTGAAGCATATATTTTCAAAGCATATGGACCAGATCTCATCCCGGCTGTACTATTAAAAAATTGATCTGCCCAGGTTGCTCCAGTTCTCTCCAAACTTTGCAATAAATGCCTTAACGAATCTTGCTTTTCCGACTGCTGGAAAACCGCTTCTGTGGTACCAGTCTTCAAGAATTCTGATGAAAGAACTGATCCACTAAATTATCGCCCCATTAGCCTCCTCCCGCTTTTCGCCAAAATATTTGAGTCCTTAGTTAATCAAGTCCTAGTCCAGCACCTAACAGCTGCTAAAATCCTGACTGACAAACAATATGGATTCAGACAAGCCCGTTCAACAGCAAATATGTTAACTGTAGTTTTTGAACGTATATACCTTTCACTTGACAAAACAGGAGAGGATAGAGCGGTAGCCCTTGATATGTCTAAGACTTTTGACAGGGTATGGCACGATGTTCTTCTAAGGAAAATTAGATCATATGGAATCACTGGAAGAATACATGAGGTAATTAAATCCTTCTTAAGTAAGAGAAAAATCCAAGTTGTCCTCGACGGTCGTACATCTAAACAATATGACATAAATACGGGAGTACCTGAGGGGTCTATCCTTGGACCTCTATTATTCCTGATATTCATAAATGACCTCCCTGATAATATTGTTTCGGAGATGGGTATATTTGCCGATGACACCACTCTCTATAACAGATATGAGGGGAAAACAAGTGAACACATATCCAAGGAAATGGCAGAAACACTAGAGGATGACCTCCAATCCGTAGTGGAATGGGGACAAAAATGGTTGGTCACATTCAATGCTGCTAAGACTAAGCTTGTTTCCTTCAATAACTACAAGAAACCTTCTCTACCACCAATAGCAATGGCCAAGAACACATTGCCTGAAAGTACTTCCTTTAAACTCCTGGGCCTAACGTTTACAGGGAATATGAACTGGAATAGATACATTGAGAGCATTGCCAAGGCTGCTGTAAAGAAGGTTGGCTCCCTCTACCGTGCTAGAAAATTACTTGCGCCTGAAAGTATCCTGTACCTCTATAAGGCCACCATTCGCCCATGTATGGAGTACTGTTGTCATATCTGGGCTGGTACATCTGCTGCTTGTCTCTCGCTCCTGGACAGGGTTCAAAAAAGAGTCGCCAACCTGATAGGTCCTGAACTGTCATCTAGGCTTCAGCCTCTGTCCCATCGACGAGATATTGCATCCCTCTGCCTGTAGTACAAGTACTTTAATGGCGAATGCTCTGACGAACTGCAAACACTTGTACCTCCTCGACGTAACTACCCCCGACAAACCCGACAAGCCACTAAGTCTCACCCCTTTACAGTAGAGATCCGTAGGTGCAAGAAAGCCTTTTACTCCAATAGTTTCTTCCCCAGAACTGCAGATCTTTGAAACTCCCTTCCGGGATTCTGTTTTCCCAACTGTACTGATATGCAGAAGTTCAAGTGTAATGTGAACAGACATCTTTTTACTCTTCATAATGCCCCCGCAATCTTTTTACCCTTCATAATGCCCCCGCATCTTTTTACCCTTCATAATGCCCCCGCAAATTATGTGCCTGATAGTAGCCCCCTATTTCAAAATGGCACTCTGCCTTGCTTGGGGTGAAAATTGAATTAAAAAAATATATATATACTAACAAGTTGTGTTTAGGTATCGAGCACTGTCGAAGTAAATACTAAGAAGTGATATAAAAATAATTATATATATATATATATATATATATATATATATATATATATATATGTATGTATATATAAACCTCTTGCCTTGAGAGATGAGAGACAAAAGCTTGTTGCTATGGTTTTAAATGATAAGAAATCACAGAAAGGGGAGACTTCATCCTAAATAATTCTCATATGTCATATTTCCCTTCTTTTGAAAATAGGGTGCGATTATGAATATTTCTAATATCAAATAATCCTTATACATTGTGAAATTTACTTTATGTATGAAAAACCAAAGATATTTTATAAGGTATACTTAATATACAAGCTTGCAAAAGTTTTGGCATTTACGGATATTTTTATATATAGTTTTCAGCGTATACGTTTTTATTGTTGTTCTCATGGGTCGGAACAATTGTACGCTTGTATGGTTAATAAACTGATTTTTTTTTTAGATAAGCATAAAACAAATGCTTGTTCCAAGTGAATTCGTATAATATAAACGTGTTTATTGTCTAGTTTTCCACTATCAAGCTATCTAAATGAATTATGTTTCTTCTATGTGGTCTATTGCGTCTGGTCTATTAACGTAGGAATTGGACTTTACATATCCCCAGAATAAATAATCTAATATGGTCAAGCCACACGAACGAGGTGGCCAGTTGACGTCCATTCCGTGAAATTATTCGTTCGGATGTCATTGTCTACGTGATGAAACCAAATTGACTTCACCATAACCGACAGTTGCCAAACCTGCAAATAAAGAAAATAATTCTCAATTTAACGTCCGTTGCCCTATGAAAACGCTATATATATATATATATATATATATATATATATATATATATATATATATAATGTTTCGCTCTATCAGAACACTTCAGTGTCGCTAGATGAGCACCCATTCTAAACCCGGGACCGAACCAATAACCATCATGTTGATAGACAGTAGCTCTATCCATTAGGCTAATATGACAGGCCCCGCTAGCATATATATATCTCACAATGCTTCATACAAAAATTGACCGCCACTCCCAAATTGCTCCATTTCTTTATTTTCAAAGAGCTATGCAATAAGTTCAACATATATATAGTTCTGTATATTTTTCAATCTTTAAAAGACAATTTTAATCCTAAATCTTTTTCATCCTAAGAAAATTATTTTGCTTGTAAGTAATAAAAGTCTTGCAATCACTGTATAAGTTTGCTTTCAAGAATTCACACTTAGTATCCTATTTTGTTACGTATCATCAGTTGTTTACAATGAAACATTAGATTGGAGATTTAATAACAAAAAAGTATATTGTTCCCCAGCAGCGTTGATCAAACACCACCTCCATTAAAACAAAAACAAAAATCCTTCAGGACATCGGATCTAGTTATTTTCTGCAGATTAATTTGGCTAATCTATTCATTTATTTAGTTATGAACAGTTATCTTTATCTTCATAGTTCTTGTTGTTTCACAGCGTTTCGGCCAATATTCCACTGGCCTTGTACAGGTGGTTGTTAACCGCGGCGGAATAAGAATGCTGAGTCTTTTAACTGTATCCCAAGTAATTACTGCCTTTCATAGTTGTTGTTTTCTCACCACGTTTTGACCAACTAATCCTCTGGCCTGCTTTGAATAGGATTGAAACCGCTATCTTCAGACAATGCTCACCTAGAACCGTAGAGATTCAACGGCTCTATCAACTGCGCCACGAACCCCGAAGAAGCTCAGAGGAATAGTTGGCCGAAACGTAAATAAATAAATAAATAAATATACATATTACTTATCTCAAAGGATTCCAATAGAAAAAGAATATATGTAGTAACCTATTCATGTTATTAAAAATGTCTTCCTTACCTGTGTCATTCATTTCTGCCCAAAAATATGTCTCATCTACAAACTGTTTCGCTGCACCACAGCTTGTCCGTGTAGGTAGTCTAGACAGTTGGGTGAATCGGGTGATATCGTGAGTCGACGGTTTGTTGAGAGTCCAGGCTTCTATTTATTGATTCCTCTGCAGAAATCATGGGACATTTAAATCTTATTGTTTATAAAGAATGCGTATGTTAGTGTGCTGGTAATAAAAGCCAATTGTGAATGATTCGCCGGCAAAAGTCGGCCAAACTTATGAATCGTTACGAAAGAAAGTAATAAGGATTAAAGTAGAAAAAAGGCGTGAGATTATGAACTGTTGTAAAGAAGGTCAGATCTTACATAAACCTAGAAATAAAAGTGTCATCAGAAAACGTACGGCAGTTTGATATTGACATAAATAATCAATGTCTGTATAGAATTATGCAAACATCTACACAGTTCAATTTCATTACATTTTGCATTATCAAGCAAATTAAACAATCCTCTTATGGCACCCCTCGGCCATTCCGACATTTTGAAATAGCTTACCTCTCTCACAGAGGACATAGAGAAAGTTTAAACTGGTCCATGGTATGTTTTACACGGGGTGTAACATCTTAACATTAAACAAACAGTTCGCACATCGATATTTATGTGTATCTTAAGCAATATCGGATGATGCCACACAAGCTTGTTAAATTGGTTGTTTGAAATGAAATTGTAGTTGAAATAAATGTTCATGTAAATATAAAGTAGAACGGTTGGAGAGAAACATTATAAACAAAGTGTAATTTAGAACGATTAAATTAATAACAATAATTTAAAAATAGGCCTGACCTTTCTAGAACTATATTTGTTAATTATCCTTGTATGATGGCTAATTGCTTTTATACGTTTGCTATGAAAACTCTATCGAGGAGATAGTGGAAGTGATAAGATGGATAAAAGCCAAGAGGTTATGATTTATGTTGATGCGGAAAAAAATGTAAATGACGTCACTAACACAAAAACTAGACAAACTCCAGTCTGTAGTGGAATGAGGACGTAATTGAGTGATACTAAGACCAATCTTTCGTTTAACAATTGCAAGAAACTTTCTTAACCACCGACCACTATGACTAATAATACGCGACCTGAAAACCTTTCGTTCAAACTCTTTGGCTTAGCATTCACAAACAACATGAATTGGAACAATAGCCAGAATTGCTGCGAAGAAGGTAGACTCCCTGTCTATTGTGCTAGAAAATAGCTTAACCCTAACAGTATCTTACATCTCTACAAGGCATATATTCGCCCATGAATGAAGTATTGTTGCCACATTGGGATTGGTAGATCTACAACTAGTTTCTTAGGATTCAAAAACGACTCTCCAAACTAAGAGGTCTCATGCTATGAACATAACTCCAACCTCTGTCCCATCGCCAAAATATTGCATCCCTTTGCTTGTTTTACAAGTACTGGAATGAAATGTGCTCCGACAAACTCAAGGCACTTGTATTTTCTCGATGTAAACACACCGATTAAACCGTCAAACTGAAAAACTCTATGCCTACACTGAAAAGATCCTTAGAAGCCTTCTAAGTTTCTTCCACTGACCTACTAAACTTTAAAATTCCCTCCCAAGGCCCCTGTTTCTCGGGCTGTACTGATATGCACATGTTCATATGTAGTGTAAACAGACATCTTACTGCTAAACTCCTCACATAGTATCCCTGTTGAATTGGTTCGAAATAGTAGCCCGTTACCACAAAGTAGCACTTGTGCTTTGTTTTGGGTGAAATAAAAGTTTACAAAAAACGCGCAAAATAATAAAAAACGACACTTTTCCAGCGATGCATAACTCATTTGACAGTTGGGTTACTGTAAAGTATGATCATAATGATAATATCGCACTATTGGAATGGCTTAAATTATCTTGAAACATGATGGGCCGGCTTGTCGTACAGCAGGATGATCTCTATAGCGATGCTTTCTGTTAGGGGCAGGATCAGAGATGCTGGCGATACTATGTAACGGGTAGTTAGTACTCGCACTGATACATGATCGGGAGCTGCTGCAAATATAGCGATTCTTAGATACCTATTAATGATTATGTTATATATATATATATATATATATATATATATATATATATATATAATAATCATTAGTAAGTTTCTAAGAATACACACACGGATATATATATATATATATATATATATATATATATATATACATATCCGTGTGTGTGTGTGTGTGTTTGTGTGTGTTAGTTTGATCTGAAACAACATTTCCACTTTCACTACATTGATGTGCGGTTCCATGTTGGACACGTCTATGGTCGCCACATAAAAATACCGAAGCAGCCAGAGAATGGCAGACCCGGATACCCATTTCTTCTGCATATTCCTACAACATGTTTGTTTACAGGGTAGCTCGGACACTGCTACCTTGTTACTGCCCCTATCACGGTGAGGGAGAATAGGATTTTTGAAGAGTTCTACTGTTATTTTATCAAGAAATATTACCAGATTGTACTCTTGAAATTACCAAGTTTCTCCAGTCTTTACCGGAAGCGGAATTGTTGGACATTGTGAAATGCCGCATTGCTGGTCAACGGTATCATCGTACTAGTAGTGTCGGCTAACGCTGAAGGTGTGTGATCCAAGTTACGAACAGCTCAGGTATATAAAATGCGTGTTGTTGTTGTTTTTTTTTTAACTGGTCTTTAGATGCTGCTGTTGATTTGTCGAAGAAGAGATTCGTGAAGAGAGATAAAATCTCCTCAATTGATGGTATGTGCCACATGTTTAAAAGCCGTTGAATCATTTCTCGTTTTGTTACTTTGTTTACCCAGATTATGTCACTTTGTTCAAAGAGATTGATGTACTGTGTACACTAATCTATTTAAACTTTCATTTCGCACCAAGCTAAAATGAGCCGTCGTCTATAAAATCCATAAATTACTAGCAGAGTTTCAGGCGTAAAATATACATAACTATCATATTTTAATTCATGCAGGTTTCCTATCTATTATTATAAAGCCAATGATATATTCATTATGATATTGTACTAATGTATCGTTGTGATTTAAAAAATAGAAAAATATTAAGAATTGTATCAGCTAGAATCGGAATCAAAACATATCGCGTTTGAATTATCGCCAGATGGATGAGAAATAATTAAAAATAAACCGATTTTAACGCGCATATATATATATATATATATATATATATATATATATATATATATATATATATATACACACGCATACGTACAACTAACACGTTTAGTCGACTTACGCCGACCAAGTTCCAATTATTTTTAATTTTGACCACTCAGCAGCTATTTTTACCGGCTTAAATCCCATTAAAGAGCGGTCCATAAAACATGCAATCACATGACCCGCCTCGGGTCGTTCTGCAAAAATGAAGACAGACAGACAGACAGACATAATGGGTTTTATAAATTAAATTAACTTCTTAATGTGCTATGCTACGTAACTGCTCTTTATGAGATCACTAGCGGAGATTACCGAAGTTTTATCCAGTTTTAAACTCTAAATCATACATTTACTCATTTACTAGCAGTTCAGTCCGCCTTTGTCCTGCCCCTATATGCTGTTCATAACTTGCCATATGTCTGAATAGCCATTTTGCAAAATTTCAAATGTTTAGACCAAAAAATGTCCGAGTAATTTGGTAGAGACCACAGAGGTAATATTGTTTTTAACTGCGACTCCAATTTTACCCTTTTAATATTTATTGTTGTAGGCTCAAATCAAAATAAAACGTTTTACCTATGTCCGAGTTACCTACATCTAAACTTTCAAGTGTTTAGACCCAAAATTGGCGGAGGAGTTTGGTAGAATCTGCAAAGATCAACTCTTTCAACTTTGACCTTTTGGCAGCGAAAGTTTCGCCCGAAAATCGATTGAAAAGCTTGCCGTATGTCTGAATACCCGTCATGTAAAATTTCAAATGTTTAGACCAAAAATTCGCTGAGTAGTTTGCGAGAGACCACAAAAGTCCAAAGTTTTGACTTCGACCAAAACCGATAAAAAAGCTTGCTCTATGTCTGAATACACTTTATGTAAAATTTCAAATGTTTAGACGAGAAATTTGCTGAGTAATTTGGTAGAGATCACTGAGGTCACATTCTTTTAAAACTTTGACCCCAATTTTACCCCTTAACATTTATTGTTTTGGGCTCAAATCAAATTACAATGTTTGATCTATGCCCAAGTTATCTATATCGAAAATTCAAATTGGGCGGAGGAGTTTGGTAGAGTTGTCAAAAGTCAAATCGTTGAACTTTGACCACTTGACAGTCAAATTTCTATCCGAAAATCAATTAAAAAGATTTTCCAAAATCTCAGTGCCCTTTATTTCAAATCTCGAGTCTGTACACCAAACATTGACAGAGTAGTTTCGTAAGGAAATGTGCACACACACATACATACACAGACATACAATTTCACTTTTATAGATATATAGATAGATTGTCTATAGCGTGAACAAACACAGTATTGAGACTTTCGTAATATGCATCACGGTGAATGCTGTATCCTTGTAACGGGATACATTACAAAATGTTGTTACATGAGGGGAAGAAACAATCAAGCAAAACAGAATGCCTTACTAATCTCTAAAGCAAGATAGCAGTGACTGCGGTGCTCACTCTGTTTATTTCTCTGTATTTGTAAGTCCACGTAGGTTGTAGTTTTTTATATTACAACAGTAAATAATGAGACTACGACTTCAATTAAGTATCAGGCAAAATATAAAAAAAATTTCATATTGATCAGATTTCCAGCAGTGAATAAACATTGTTACGTAAAATGTATATAAAAAAAAACTGATACACTGCTTAAAAGATTTATTGATTTTTGAAAACTGAAAAATATGCAAATTTGCCATGTTTTCTTAATCATAAATTATTGAAATCAAGAGAAAAATTAACGTAATTGGCGTAAATACTTGTTAATTAACAACAGAACTACTAAATATTGAAGTACTAGCAGGCCGCTTCGCATTGCCCTGTGATAAACTACTCTTGCGAGTTTTATGTTTCTTCTAAACAATTCAAATTTTGTAATAAAATAAAAGATACTTGAGCTGACATCGAAACCAAAACCAATTTGTCAAGTACATTAACCATTAGGGCAACTTGAAACGATATTTAAAAAGTGCTTTCAAACCTACTTATTCCTAACATATTTTTTATGCGAACAATTCACGCATGCGCATTCGTAAAACAGTTAGTAAACATAAAATTCCGATCGCCCCAAGTACCAATTTTTGAATTTTTTCCCCTTAGCGGCCCTTTTTTTCGGATGAAAACTGATTACAAGTCTGAATACCCTATATACTAAATTTCATTTCTGTAGATCAGAAACTAGTTGAGTATGTAGTTTGAGAATTGTCCGCACACGCACACACATTCTCACTTTCATAGAACAAGAAAATCGGGCTTGAATTTAATCAAAATATAAAAAAATAAAAACTTTTCTTCGAAGTCTAAAATTCAATTTTATGTTGGGTTGAGAACGTATTAAGACAAAAACCAGTTATCCAATGAGAATTAGCATTGTACAAAATTGAAATGCGCAGTGCATTATACAGGGTGGAAAGATAAACTATCGCCCTAAAAAGATAATACTACAGATTTATTTGAACACTTTTATCGGAAAAGCCAATTCAGGTAAGTTTATTATGTAGTAGAGCTGACATTTAATCAATCACCGCCTCGATATGGATCAGAAAATGGGAGAATGCCTTTTCCACAAGCGCTGGCGGGGGCTCGGCAAAAACTAGGCGATGGCGGCGATCAGGCTGTCTCTCGTGTTGTGGGAGGTCATGCTGGTGATGTTCTTGACGTATGACCAAAAAGTAGTCCAGCGGATTTTTTTACATAGGCATCACCACTTATCAAGGCCAAGAAGCCACATGAGGATAATATTTAAAGAGTGTACAGTAGACAAATGTACAATATAGTTACCGTTAGTAATGGAAATTCGGTAAATTTGTTAACTTATATGGGACGGCTCATCAAACACTTATTTACGTTAAACTTGAAGAAAACCATAGTGTAGTCAGCTGGAAAGCAGGAAATCGGAAGACAATTCCATAGGCGTGCAGTTCTAAGAAAGAAGCTTTGTTCATGGAATCTAAGTTTAGGTTTAGGCACAGATAAAGAGTGGGGGGAATTATTGATAGTGTTTTCTGCTAGACGAGTGTTTCTTGTGAAAGTTTGGCGAGGGGGGACCATAGATTGGAGCTCAGTCGAGAACTTACTATGAAAATAACGATAAAGCAGAGACAAACACGCAACATTTCTTCTGTGAGAAAGAGATTGGAGGGAAGAGAAAAGGACATCCCCTATGAGGCTACGAAATCTATTTTGAACTCTATCAAGGCAGAATAAGTCCTGTCCATATATATATATATATATATATATATATATATATATATATATATATATATATTCAATAATATTTTAGAAAAACTGACAATAATTTACATTCGAAAAATAGACGTATAGCCGAATAAAAATCAAAACGTTGGGCAATTAAATTAGATTTACAAATCCTCTTAGCGAACGCCAAGTGGCGTCAGATAATTGCAATGACATATATGATAGGTATAAAAAAAAACTTAGTTTTGATTGCCTTGTGCTTAATTAATTGACTTAAGTGTAAAGAGATAACGAAAATGAAATTGATTTTCAAATTACGATGTATGCAAATTACAGCTAGTGGTTGAACTAGCAGAGGAGATTTTAGAAGTAGAATGTTTACACGTTTTCATAAAAGAAATAAACAGCAAATGAATAAAATGGGTTGAATCTCTTTCATAGTCAACGTCCGAAATAAAAACCACTAGAAATCAATGCTTCGTTGATTTTTGTTTCTCGTTTGATCATTCAATTGTCACACGTTTGAGCTGAATCTGTACGTGAATTTAATTTGAGTTAAGAAACGTTGAGACTGACCGATTACAGATTGGTGATCATTGGGTAGTACCAGGCGTTGTATGTAAGAGGGTCTCGACACCTCTCTGCAAGAACTGCCAATACTTAACATCGTCATCTCCCGCGTCTGGAATATACATGCGAATGCGCTTGTGAATTTGATATTACCGTGTTGCTTCCTCATTGGGAGGGAGACGGTTCAACCTGCCTAGGGTGACTGCCGTTGAAGCAACAACAAAAAAAAGCTCAGATTAGCGTGATTGCCTTTGAAACAACAACAACAACAACAACAACAACAAACATAACAGCAACAACAACAACAACAACAACAACAGGTTATCAGATCATCATCATATCATACAAGTCCGAAGATTCTATTATTTGCATTGATTTCCCCGATATTTTCACAATTAGAATTCCTTCTATAAAAACGTTGGGTAATTACAGATGAGACCACTTAAAGCTTGCTTACATCCGAAGGGAAAGTGATTTTGTGGAACGAAGTGAATTCTAACCTGGGACACCCAGGTCGTCAGCCCGTGTCGTTAACCACTGAACCACCGTCACCACCCCGATTATCAGATGATTACATTTTATAAGTTTATTTTCCTACTAACGAATTCACGGGATTATTTCACAGGCGATAACAGCTATTCAGCAACACTGCTTAGTAAAATTTAATACGTGAACCCGTCTAGCCAGAAGGAAAAGAAACTAAAACCCGCAGTTAGTCAATAAGACAGAAAGACTGCAAATTCTTGCAAGAAAGAATTGAAATAACGGGGGGGTAAGAATGACACACAAAAGCCAACGCAGCCAACCCAACCACACACAATACCATCACTTGCTCTCACAAACGAAATGGACCCACACAGACTCTTAACTGGTGCTACGCGTCGGGCTACGAAGAATAAAAGATAACATAAAAAGTGTTGGTTAAAAGACGTGTCATAAATGTGAAAAGAATTCGGTAATATTTAATTCGCGCGTCTAAACAATGTCTTTTGTAGGTCATCATTCAGAACGGCTTCTTTTAAAAACACACAAAAAATTATGATGCCATTCGGAGACATATCTTGTCTTGTGAAATGAAATTGCTGGGAGGGCGTGCTCCCACACAGGATACACAGACACACACACATACCGATGTTTATGTATGCAAATATGTGTTAAAAAAAACATGTTGGCGAGCACGTATCAATCTCTCTCACACACACATAAACGCACACACACATTTATACACACACACACACATATATATATATATATATATATATATATATATATATAACTCCTTAATTTACTCACATAAAATTAATATACGAAAGTATAAATTTATGCGTAAACTTTAAGTATTTACTTCAAAAGTGCTCAATACGTAGGTAGAGCTAGTTAGTAAGTTATAAAATATGTATGGCGATTAAGCTGCATTGAGTATTCCGCGTTTCATCCACTCTAGGACTCTTCAGGCTTATGCGCCTTCAGGCTTATGCGGAATATTCAGTGTAGCTTAATCGCCATATATATTTTATAACCCTGTATATATATATATATATATATATATATATATATATATATGTGTGTGTATATATATATATATATCAAGACAGAGCGAGAGAAAGAATTGATAGAAATAAAATTATAAAGATTAATATAAGTAATGCTAAGATAAGAAAAAGCTCAATATACTAGCTAGAGCGATTAAAGAAGTCGGAGAAATATATGATAAAATATGGAATAAATTACGAAGGAAAAAAATTCCTTTTCTTTTTTACACACATTCACCTTTAACAAGGCATATCGTCACAAGGATGTAATGGGCTACTATTTGGGACCATGCTTATAAAAGTTTAACAAGATGTTGGTTCACGTTACATTTAGACTTCTGCATATTAGTACAGTCGGGGAAACAGGTAGCATGAAAGGGATTTTCAGAGTCTAGCTGTTCTAGGAAGAAACTATCCGAGTGGCATTTACGAACATCAACAGTGAGTGTGTCTGATTTTGATGCTAAGCGGGTTTGTTGGCGATATGTACGTCGAGGGGGCACAAGTGCAATGAGTTCATCAGAGCAAAAAATCCTTGGAGTAATAAGTTTTCACTGTTACAATATACTTGTTTGTATTTGATAGATTAATTAATATTTTGCTTATATATATATATATATATATATATATATATATGGGGGGGCGCGCGTGTGTGTGTGCTTGTGTGTGTGTGTGTGTGTGTGTGTGCGTGTACGTGCATATGTGTGTATGCGTGTTTGAAAAGAATAAGAGAGTGGTACGCGGAGTATAAATTATTGTAAACAATTCTATATTTTAAAAAAAAGAAAACCGAAAACGTTCAATATTTTTCGATTCATTATCATTCCAATTGCCAGAAGTATGAACTGAATTTGTGCGTGAGTTTAATTTTTGTGGGTGTAGGATTTGTGGATGGATGCGTGTGTTCCTTTGGTTGTGATTTTTTTATACGTGCAGTAAATCACTAAATAATTCAATGCATTTGTTATTATTAACTCAAATAACACGAAAATATCACAGGATAAAAATTTGTATCGTATTTGTTGACTGTGAAAATTATAGAATCTAAAAGAACTTGAATAAAAAGTTATACCTACGAAAATTATGCCGTTCTGATTGGCCTTGATGGAGAGGAATCTTAAACTTGCTGCCATAGTTTGGAGGGGAAGACTAAAACTTGCTGCTATGGTTTCAAATGATTTGAAATAACAGCAAGGGGAGACTTGATTCCAAATATTTCTCATATGTTAAATCTCCTCTCTTTTGCAAATAGGTACGATTATGAATATCTCCAGTATCCAATAATCCTTATACGCTGTGAAATTTACTCCATGTATGAAAACCAAAGACGGAAGATATAACATATGAAAAATATTTGGAATCAAGTCTCCCTTTACTATTATTTCAGATCATTTGAAACCATAGCAGCAAGTTTTAGTCTCCTCTCCATCAGGGCCAGAGGTTTTAAGGAAATATCAGATCTTTTGCAAAACTAGATAAACAAATGATTGGAATATTTTATGGCTGTAAAATGTGCCAAAAATAGTCTCTGGGCGATGGATGATCATCTTAATGTGCAACCATTTTGAACGTTTTCATCTTGAATTCTATGCAGAATATAGAAACTATGCATAAATAGAATTCAGCGTAATAATGACATGAAACTAATCATCTAATAAGAAACCATAAAAAGAAATACTTAAGGAATATGCAAATTAGTTAATCTTCATGTACCGCTCGCATGTCCATGGCTGATTATATTAAGAAATTCGTTTGAATGATTTTAAATAGAAAAAGTATGTTTTTAATTTCAATATCGTTCCATCGCTACTGTACATATGAAATTTTAAAGTTTTTATTCATCCTAAACCAAGCATATTGCCATCTGAACGTAAAGGAATAAAGTGATTAGGAAGCTAAACAGTAATATTTACGTTGATGGGATTTAAGTATAATAAATTAATTGGAACACATTCCATAGAATTACTTGAGGAGGAATAAGCCCAGGTGAGACACACTGCGGTGAGGCGATACGAGCTAGATCTTAGTAAACAGTGCGGACCTGTAAAGATGGACATAGTTTTTGCATCCAAATTACTTTAATTTACGTTTGCTTAGTGTTATCTATCTACATATCTATCGCTCTATCTATCTATCTATCTCTTTCTCTCTCTTTCTCTCTCTCTCTCTATATATATATGTATATATACATATATATATATATATATATATATATATATATTAGTTTTCTGTTATCTTTATATTAAAATATTTTATCTTTATATTTGGCTAATGTATTGATTTATCTATACTTGAAGAGAGGGAGAGATAAACGCAGAAAAAGGACGAGAGATAGAGAAAGTGAGAGGAGAGAGATATCGAAAATTATGCCATCGATCTAGCTACATATATTAGTATAAAGAAAGCTGTTATCTACTTTGTATATATATATATATATATATATATATATATATATATATATATATATATATATATATATATATATATTTACTGAACCCTTTCCTTTTATTCAACCGAAGTTGTGACAATCGGTGTCCGCTAATCCATGAAAAAATGTTTCTGCCTTCCTGAAGTTTTACACCCATCCACTCACCTGCAGGTGTTGCCGGGGCATAACTCTACATTGTACCTTTCCCTCGAGATCATAAGCCCCTTTATTTGCCTGAAAGGAATCGGTTCGCAGTAATAAGCTACTCAATGTCGACGTATATATATATATATATATATATATATATATATATATATATATATATATATATATATATATATATATTCAAATTTCATCACAGTCAGCATCCAGATGAGTCACAGTAACGACGAAATATACGATGGTAAGTTTTGAAATATAATATAGACATTAAGCTACGTGTAGTTTTCCACGGCTCGTCCTCGTGGTTCTTTGTTAGACTGCATGGAATTAATGTTAGGGTTACGGTTAGGGTTAGGGTTACCGTGTGTTTATATGTAGTTAGCTGATACGGTGTTTTCCAGTTAGCCAATCAAATTTCTTATTATTCATACATTTAAGTATCGCAGCCAATAGACGCGCGTTTGTCAGCCAGAGGTTCCCTTAATCTGTAATTTACCGCTTTCTTTTCCGTTCTTTGACAGAATGTGACCAACATTTTTGTGTTAGAAGGTAATTTAGAAAAGGGATTTGTTCAGATACATCTGGTTATATTTTTGTTTACACTAATTTTAATGTTATTTTAATTATAACTATCATCATTGTTATTGTTTGTTTCTTCTTATTATATACTAGCAGGGACGCCCGGCATAACCTGGTCCAAAAATACGTTTTAATATGATATTTTAATTTATGCAGATTTCCTACATATTATTATAGAGTATTTTTTCTATTGATTCTTAGCAATTATAAAATTATGATGTCAAAAATGATTAAAAAAAATATATCCATATGACTTAGGTGCATCAGCTTTAATCGAAACCGAAATCAAAACTTTTTAGGATATATATATTGTTTTAGCAACAACCAACACATCAAAGAATGGATTGATAGCAAGAAATAGTGTATTTCAACGTTAGTTAAAATAGTTTCAAGACTATTCGGCCAAATTCAAACATTATGTCGAACATTTGTCCGAAGAGTCTTTAAACAATTGTAACTAACGTTGAAATACACTATTTGTTGCTATCAATCCATTCTTTGATGCCTTTGTTTTTGTTAAAGCAATATATGAATACTTAATTATGAAATATGATAATTTTGTAGCTTAAAGTTTAAGTCATCTGTTTTAGTTTAAAATATATTGGTATATGAACGATTACTGAATTTTCAATTATTTAAACCCAGAAAAATTCGGAATACTATAAATAAGACTATATATATACACATACATACATATATTGAGTTCATTTAGCTATAATCGAAACCGAAAATTATGAAGAATTATTTGTAATTTTTTTTATAAAAAACAATAGATCTAGTGTGCCATCAGTAATAATTGAAACCGAAACCAAAATCCTATGCAGAATTCTTGGTAAAAAATATTTATTACAAGAAGGTCATAATAACTAAACGACAGTCACTCGAAAGTAAAAAGATGTAAGCGTGGCACACAAAATAACACACACGCTATGGTATTCATATAAAGATACATTGGAAATTACTGGTTTATTGCACGTGCATTAATTAATAGTTCAATATTTCTACATTTTAAAAACACCGGTTAAACGCATTAAAGATCATTTTTTATGGCGAAGATTCATTATTTTAATTTTTCAAAACTGGGTAATAATTTCACTTTATCCAGTCGTTATCCGACATTCCACAGTTGATTATACGTATTTTAAATTTTTTTTTTTATTGTCGGTAGATAATGCGGGTTTCTTTGTTGTATATGTCAATTCCATTTGTATTCACTGAATAAAGTCGGACAACGATGGAAATATTTGGATTTTATTCCATTCAAAAGAAAAAAAAAGATAAGCAAATCTTCGGCACAGTAATTTAAATGTATTTAATGTTTTCAGACTATTTTAATGAAAGAAGAAAACGCACGGCCTAATAACAACGTACAAAAATATTGTTAGGAATTTCCTTATCCGAGTTTAAAATTTTAATCTTACATACATAAATATGTTTACTGAAAATGCGATTTGATTATTCTTTGAGCCGTTTCCATATTTCTATTACAATGCATTCTAAGAGTGCAAATATATATATATATATATATATATATATATATATATACATATATCTATACATATATATATATGTATGTATGTATATATATTCTACTATCATCATCATCATCATCATATTCTACTATAGATTTGTTTTATTTTTGTGTATTGATATTCACATTAAAAACTCTGATTTCTATTTAAAAAGAAAATACAACTTTGTTATATATTATACACTATCACTTCAGCCCGACGTTGCCCGGGTGTTTAGAGGCGTATGTTGAGCAAAAAGAAAAAAAGTGGTCAATACTTTAAACTTTGACCCTTATTATGACCCCTTAACATTTGTTGTTTTATGTTAAAATCAAGTTATTAAGTTAGATCCATGTCCAAGGAATATCTATTTAAAATTTCAAGTGTTTAGACCCAAAATTAACAGAGGAGTTAAGTATAGTTCCTAAAGATCAAATCGTCGAACTTTTACCCCTTAACAGCCAAATTTCTGGCCGAAACCGGATTACAAAGATTTTCCCAAACTTCAGTACCCTGTATATCAAATTTTGAGTCTGTAGACTTAACATTGACAGTATCATTGCGTAGGGAAATGTACACAGACACACACACAGGCAGAAAGACACGTTCACTTTTATAGATATACTAGCATGGGTGCCCGGCGTTGCCCGGGTATTTGGAGATGTATGTTGAGCAAAAATAAAAGTGGGCAATTTTTTTACTTTGAGCCCTATTATGACCTTAAAAGTTATTGTTTTGGGCTCAAATCACGTTCTTAAGTCAGATCCATGTCCAATGAACCTATATCTAAAATTTCAAGTGTTTAGACCGAAAATTGTCGGAGGAGTTTGATAGAGTTTTCAAAGGTCAAATCGTTGAACTTTGACCCCTTTAATTGTCAAATTTCTGGCTGAAAACCGATCAGATCGATTTTCCCAAATCGCAGTACCCTGTATATCAAATTACGAGTCTGTTGACTTAAAATTAACAGAGTTATTGCGTAGAGAAATGTACACACACAGACACGCAGATACACAGACAGACACTTTCACTTTTATAGATATATAGATAGATTAGTAAACTATTACGTGTAATTATATCCATACAGATATTCTACATGCATAATATTGCGTAAAAAGGTTATAGTAAACACAAAAATTCTCTCTATACATTATGTATGTGTGCATATATATTTTATTTTTAAAAAAATTCCTATAAAACTCCTCTGTAAGTTGTTGGTATAAAGACATGAAACTTAATATATAGGGTATTCGAACATATGCAAAAACTTATATTTGGGTTTTAGCCGGGGAAAATCAGTGCAAAATGTGAAAATTAAAAAAATGGAATTTTCCAGATAAGGATCGAACGACGGCACTACGAATATGCATTCGTAACGTAATAGCTATGGGCTTATGTCTTTTTTGCCTTGCAACAAGCCTGTCTTCATAGCTCAAGCATTAACGGCAAAAGAAAAAATAAATCGTAAGCTAAACATTTTGGTTTCGGTTCTCAGTGGTGGCGCAGGAGTCATTTTTTTTAACTTTTTAAAACATTACTATATATTGGGTTCAACAATAAAAAAATTAGGAAAATACAAAATACAAATGTGCAAACTATGGCAGGCTGTAACTGTAGAAGAAAAAATAAATGTCCTTTACAAGGTACTTGCAAAGTAAAAAGTGTAATTTATTGCTGCACGGTATCAAAAACTCCAAATGTAAATTATAATAATAACAACCATAAAAATCCTTTCTCACAGACTAATTCCAGCACACAATTGATCAATAACAACACCCCCCAATAACCAATCTACCAATCAAATACAACCAAACGTATTACATACGAATACCACTCTTAATCTAGCTGAAAACAATTATTATAACTATGTTAAACAAAATGCGTTTTACTTCGCATTTTGTTTAACATAGTTATAATAATTTACTTCGGGTCCACATCTGGACTTATAAAACACAGAATCTCCACACATAAGCACTCCTTCAAAAATCTATTATTGAAAAACCAGACAACTTTATCAAAATATATTTGGCACCTTAATGATAGAAATATTCCCTTCAATTTTAAATGGAAAATACTAGGATCTTACAAAGCGTACATGCTGGGAGACAAATTCTGTCCACTTTGTAGATATGAAGCCCTTAATATATTAAAATATAATGACAGTAAATCCATTCTCTTAAACTTAAAAGACGAAATTCTTACGGGATGTATTCATAAACGTTGGTTAAATTCGACAGGTTTAAGCCATCATAAATCATAAAAAATTTCTGATTACTAATCTGTTGTAAACATTTATAATTAATAACTTAATAACTATTATTATTATTATTATTATTATTATTATTATTATTATTATTATTATTTTACTTGAAATTTTATTACTATTATTTTATATTTTTATTTTATTATGTATTTTATTTTAAATTCATCAGTATATTTATTAATATTAGTACTATAATAATTACTAATATAAACATTATTATTTAATTACTATCACAAAGAGTAATAGTATTACTGTTATAGACGTTATTAATTATACTATGTTTAAGCATTACAATAAATAAATAATTCACTTTTTAAAATATTAGTGGTTATCTCCCTTTGATCGTTTTTTTTTAATTTCAATGTCATTTTTCCAGAAATAGTAGTTGTCTCCCTTTCTAAATTAATTATAATTTAAATTGAAATATAGCGCTCCGATGATAATAAACTGGCAACAGTACATTTATCAGCGTTTTTTTTTTAAGTAATATAAATAATATTTCAACCATGCAGAGACAACATTTAACAACATGGCAAAAAATAGACGGAATGAAATAAGGAAAAGCTTTAAAAGCGAGCAGAAAAAAGGTATATATATTTTTATTAGAAATATTACAAATATTCTCTCTTAACCTTATTTTTCAACCCTATTTTATTTTTATTTTATTTGTCAACATGACAATTATTAACTTCTCTCTTTATTTTTTTTTAATATTTCCAAAAATATCTGCCTTTCTACACAAAAACGAACAATAAATTCTTAACTCGAATATACGTGTTTATATTTTGATTTTCAGAATTATACTTTAACCACTAAACTTATATATATATATATACACACAAATATATATATATATGTATATATATATATATATATATATATATATATAGTAGAAGTTAAGCCCGACTTTGCTCAGGCCCTATGTACTGTTCATAACTTTATGTGCCTATCTCTATATATATAAAAAAAAATTGACTCATGTTCAGTTAACCTTCATCTAAAATTTCAAGTGTTTAGAACCAAAATTAGCGAAGGAGTTTGGTAGAGTCTTCAAAAGTCATCTTTGGCCTCTTAGCAGCCATATTATCGCCCAAAAACTGATTTAAAAGCTTGTTGAATGTCTGAATACGCTTTATGCAAAATGTCAAATGTTTAGACCCATAATTGGCTGAATAGTGTGCTAGTGACAACAAAGGTAAAATCTTTTGAACTTTGACGTCTTGCCAGCCAAATTTGCGGCCAAAAACCGATTAAACAGCTTGCCTTATGTCTAAATATACTTTATTTAAAATTTTAAATTTTTACACCAAAAATTGGCTGAGTAATTTGGTAGAGACTGCAGAGGGCAATTTATCTTTTAACTTTGACCCCTACTTTATCTTTATTTTTTTGTCTCAAATCAAATTAAAAAGTTTGATCCATGTCCAAGTAACATACATCTAAAATTTCAAGTATTTAGGCCCAAAATTGATGAAAGAGTTTAGTAAAATTTTAAAAGGTGAAATCCTTGAACTTTGACCCTTTGACAGCCAAATTTCTGGCCAAAAAACGATTTAAAAGTTTCCCCGAATCTCAATACCTCTGATGTCAAATCTCGAATCTGTAGACTGAAAATTAACAGAGTAGTTTGGTAGGGAAATGTACACACAGATACACACACAGACTTTGCTCTGGCCCTATTTACTGTTCATAACTTGCCCTACGTGTGAATACACTTTATGTAAGATTGCAAATATTCAGACCAAAAGTTGTCTGAGTAATTTCGTAGAGACCACTGGAGTCAATGTTTTTTTTTTAAACTTTGACCCCAATTTTGCTCTTAACATTTATTATTTTGGTCTCAAATCAAAATAAAAAGTTTACCCATGTCCAAGTTACCTAAATCTAAAATTTCAAGTGTTTAGACCAAAAATTGGCGGGGGAATTTAGTAGAATCTGTAAAGGGCAAGTCTGTTAACTTTGACCTTTTGGCAGCCAAATTTTCGGCTCAAAAATGCTTGCCGCATATCTGTATACCCGTTATGTATGAATGTCAAAGATTTAGACCCAAAATTGGCTGAGTAGTTTGCTAGACACCGCAAAGATCAAATCTTTTGAACTTTGACCAGCTCAAATTTTCGACCCAAACCATTGAAAACTTGCCTGAATACTCTTTAGGTAAAATTTCAAATGTTTACACAAAAAAAAAATGTCTGAGTACAGACCGTAGAATTCAATTTTTTTTAATACTTTGACCTCAATTTTACTTCTTTACATGTTTGGCCCATTCCAAATAAACTACATTTAAAATTTCAAGTGTGTAGACGCCAAACTGAGTCTTTGAGGAATTTGAAAAAGTTTTCAACGGTCAAATCGTTGAACCCTGACCTCTTTGGCCGAAAATCGATTAAAATTTTATCTCCAAATCTCAATACCTCTTATATCAAATCTCGAGTCTGTAGACTGCAAATTGGCAGAGTAGTTTGGTAAGAGAATGTACACACACAGACACACACACAGACAATTCCACTTATATATATATATATATATATATATATATATAGTAATTTATAAAATATATATGGCGATTAAGCTACACTTAAGCTAAAATCACTTAAGTCACCGTACTTAAACTAGCTATGGCAATGTGCATCTATATGTATCCATATAGGTTTACATATGTATGTGTGTGCATGTGTGCATGCATATGTGGTATCTGATGTATGCGCATATGCATGTATGTATGTGTGTATGTGTATGTATATATATATGAATGTGTGTGTATTAATTTTATTTTATATGTATGTGTATATGTGAGTGTATGTTGTATATGTGTATATATGTATATATATGTATATATATATGTATGTATTAGTAATTTACGGGATTACACACATATGCAATAAATTAGCACGCTTTAACTGTCTGAATCTCAACGGATCATCTATATACACAGATAAACTGGGTGCACACTCCCATTCTAGAAGAGAACCATTAGAAAACCCGAATTAATTGTTAATGTATGTATATGTTTAACTGCGTGGTATATGTACATATATGGATATGCGTGCTTGTATCTGCGTGTAGACCTATGTATGTATATGTTAATGTTATTTGTTATATGTATACGCTAGTATATATGTGCAAGTGTGGCATATATGTATACGCATAAGTATAAGGGGGATCGGTCGTATGCTGGCACGTGTGGATATATGTATGGTTCTCTGTGTATGTGCATTTATTCATTTGTGTGTGTGCGTATATGTTTGTGTAGTGTGTATAAATGTATGTATATGTATATATATATATATACATGGGTATATATATATGTGTATGTATGTGTATGAATGAGTGTATATGTGTATATATGCATATGTATATATATATATATATATATATATATATATATATCGATGTCTGTATATGTATCTGCGCCTATATGTATGTATTGATGGATAGATATATGGATTATTATAGAGATAGTCAGATTTAACCACGTTCAGACCATCTTACACTCAACCCTACATGCGAATCAAGTATCTTCCATTCTAAGAATAGGTAATTAAACCCGAGTATATAAAGCCTTCAGTCCAACATCGACTCCAACCCAACGAACAGCAAAACTCATTTATCCATAGATCGCCTCCAAACAGAAATATATACGTTTTAAATAAATTTAATTAAACCAGATTACACTACGATAACAAGCGTAACGAACAAACCATATCTCAGCAAATCAGGTTACTTTTAAATAAATTCTCATAATAATAAAACTTAGCAAACCCTCCCATCATTATCAAAATTAAACCCCTAACCGACGAGCAACTCCCCCCAAATTAAATTAAATTAAACTTAATTAACGTTATTCATACTGTCCTTATAAACATATCCATTACATAAACACACCCAACTTTTAACTCACGTAAATAAGTAATCCCCATTTCAAAATTCTAGATTATTACTCGTCCCCATTTCCACCCTACTTATTCATCCTCTATAGCGCCTAAAAATAGCATATCCACCCCATCCCATCCCCACTCCCATCGAAAAATCACAAGAATATAAAAAAAAATATATTTTATAAATTACTAACTAGCTCTACCTACGTATTGAGCACTTTTGAAGTAAATACTTAAAGTTTACGCATAAATCTATACTCTCGTATAGTAAATTTATGTGAATAAATGAAATAGTTATATATATATAAATATATATATATATATATATATATATATGTATAACTACTTCATTTACTCACATAAAATTAATATACGAAAGTATAAATTTATGCGTAAACTTTAAGTATTTACTTCAAATGTGCTCAATATGTAGGTATATATATATAAACTAACATAAAAAGCAAACCCTAACCTAGATTTAAAACAGATCAAGAAACTAGATATCCAGGCTAAATAGAGCACACACAAAGGAACAGGTAAACCAGAGGTCAAATAGGCCTTTGTCCGGTAAGTGCATGTTCATTGGCTGATAGGAAGGGCGCGGTGGATACTAGAAAGCTGATTGGCTAACTAAAATCTCAATAGAAGGTACGTATATAAAAATGACAGACAACCACAAAATTCGATCATAAGCCTGAAGAGTCCTAGAGTGGATGAAACGCGGAATATTCAGTGTAGCTTAATGGCCATATATATTTTATATATATATATATATATATATATATATATATATATATATATATATATATATATATATATATATATATATGAGATGCAAGTACAAGAATATGCACAGGTGGAACGTTTATTTAGAAATGATTAGAATAAAAAACAAATTGTGTTTTTAGAGACATGGAAAGAATTCGTAAGATATTGTTACTTATTGACGTATGTCCCTATTTTTTAATTAATTATTATATGCAGAACCAGTCGTTTTAATTACTGCGCAAGAATTAAGAGTACACATTTACAACTGTGGTACCGTTTAAATTATTACCACAATACCCAATAAATTATAGAGATAATGTTACTTTTTATTATAGCCGTTTTATTCGTCTACGTAATTTTTTAAATAAAGGGCAGATATAAAAAGACATAGACCGTGTGAGTTTAATAGGTGATTATGTGTCTGTATTATGTTAGTAAATACGATATAAAAATAATAATGATTGATTGGATGGAAATACACGGTAAAAGAAAAATATTAAACAAACAATTTACACACACACACTTTATATATATATATATATATATATATATATATATATATATATATATATATATATATATATTAGATAGGACGAGTTTCATATTTTCACTATTCTGATACAATTACCGATTCGTAGGCAGTCGCCAGTGTGGAAGACAACGACACGGCAGAACAGAATGAAAAGAAAAGAAATGAACGGCACACAATTTTGGGGCCGGCACGTGGTCTCACTCTGAAACGCCGGCTTAGATGATTTATTGGATTATATATTATAGATTTATTTTCATTCATTAGTTATGTTTAATTCACTTCATTTAAATCAAGACATAGATTTAAAGTGGTATTTCATATTTAAGAGTTACCCAATTAAATAGCGTTTGGATGGTGGTCATGATGAAGTGCCTTCTTCGCTTTTGTGATGAGGGTGCTATCCTCAATATTCAGTACAATCTTATTTATTTTTTCGAGCTCAGTACGAGGCTGTGTACATGGGGTGTACCATTTAGTGATTGGAAGTAATGATTTCCTGACACTCCCGTACATAGTAACAGGCAGTAGTGAAAATTCTGCTCTGGAAGGTATTTTACACAGGGCTAAATATATATATATAATAGTTCTCGAGCGAAAATGTTTTAAATAATAATAATAGATTAACAATAACAAAGACTTTCGCTGTCGTTGACCGTAACCAGTTATTTTTTTATTACATTTTTCACCCCAAACAAGGCATATTGCCACTTTGTTGTAGGGGGCTACTGTCAGGGACATAGGCATCAGGGGTACTGTGTAGGGAGTTGGGCAGCAAGATGTCGGTTCACGTTGCACTTGAACTTCTGCTTGTCAGTACAATTGGGGAAGCAGGAACCAACAGGGAATTCCTAGCTGTCCTGGGGAAGAAACTACTGGAGTAGAAGGCTCTCTTACATCTAGGGATCTCTACTGTGAAGGGGTGGGATTTAGCTGCTTATCAGGTTTGTCGGGGGTATTTACGTCGAGGGGGCACAAGCGCTTGCAGTTCGTCAGAGCATTCACCGTTAAAGTATTTGTAGAAAAGGCAGAGGGATGCAACATTTCGTCGATGGGACAGGAGCTGAAGTTTACATTACAGTTCAGGACCTATCAAATTTGCGACTCTCTTTTGAACATTGTCTAGGAGCGAGAGACTATTGGAAGATGCATCAGCACAAATATGATAACAATACTCCATACATGGGCAAATGGTGGCCTTATAGATGTATAGGATACTTTCGGGCGGTAGTATCTTTCTAGCACGGTAGAGAGAACCTACCTTCTTCGCAGCGGTCATGGCGATACTCTCGATGTAATTGTTCCAACTCATGTTTCCTGGGAGTGTTAGGCCGAGGAGTTTGAAGGATATACTTTCAGATAAAGAGTCATTGGCCATTGCTATTGGTGGTAGAGAAGGTTTCTTGTAATTATTGAAGGAAACCAGTTTAGTCTTGGCAGCATTGAATGTGACCATCCATTTATGTCCCCATTCCACTACAGATCGGAGGTCATCCTCTAGTGCTTCTGCCATTCTTTTAGATATGTGTTCATTTGTTTTCCTGTCTTGTTTGTTATAGAGTGTGGTGTCGTTTGCATATATACCCATCTCACAGGCAATTTTGTCAGGGGGGGGTCATTTATGAATATTAGGAATTACAGAGGTCCCAGGATAGACCCTGAGGCACTCCCGCATTTATATCGTATTGTTTATATGTACGACCGTCGAGGACCACCTGGATTTTTCTCTTATCTAAGAAGGATTTAATTATGTCATGTATTCTTCCAGTGATACCATATGATCTGATTTTCCTGAGAAGACCTTCATGCCATACCCTCTCAAAAGCCTTAGAGCTACCGCTCCACCCTCCTCCGCTTTGTCCTGTGACTTGTATATACGTTCTGAGATACATTTAGGATGTCTGCTGTTGGACGGGCTTGTCTAAATCCATATTGTTGGTGAGTCAGAAGTTTAGCATCTGTAAGGTGATGGGCTAGAGCATGGTTAATTAAGTTCTCAAATATTTTGGCGAAAAGTAGGAGGAGTCTAATGGGGCGATAATTTACTAGGTCAGTTCTTTCGGCAGAATTCTTGAAAACTGGTACTACAGAAGCAGTTTTCCAGCAGGCAGGAAAGCAAGATTCATTAAGGTATTTGTTGTAAAGTTTGGAGAGAACTGGAGCTACTTCGGCTGAGCACTTTTTTAATAGCACAGCCGGGATGAGATCAGGTCCACATGCTTTTGCAGTGTCAAGATTTCTTATGACAGCATGCACCTGAGAAGGGATGATTTTCAGATCGTCTAGTGTGGCGTCTGTCCGCAAAGGGAAGTCAGGAAGGGGTTGGTTGGTAGGGTCCCGTGTGGAGTTGGAGGCAAACCGACTGGCATGTTAGCCTTCTCAGTTGCAGAGCAAACAACTTCATGATTGTTGGATAGTGGGGAAATTGTTGATTGCCCATTATTTACTACACTGTTGTAGATTTTCCAGAAGTCGCGGGTTTCTAATTTCTGTGCCTCGATGCGTTGTTTTGGTGGTTTCAGTAAATTCTCTCTTAGCTGTTGCAATTTCTTTCTTGCAGTTACTTCTGGCTTCTATATACTTATGCCTGTTTGACTGGACTTACGTTGGTTAAATCTGCGGCACGCATGCTGCCTTTACTCGATGCCGGCTACACAAGTAGAAGTAAACCATTGGGGAGAGTGGGGCTTGCTATAAAATTTTCGTGTGAGAACATGTGCTTCAATTGCTGTTTTGAACCATTCAGTGGTCTCATCTGCGCACTGTTCAGCAGGAAGTGAACAGTTATTTTGCCATGCCGCGTCCCTAGTGAGATCCTTGATGGCTTCCCATTCAGCCTTTTTATATTATCTCATTGTTTTGAGCAGTGGTTCTTCAGTTTGGGCTCTAAAGTTTAGGGCTATTTCAACTACTACCACTGCATGATCGGCGTTCCCCAGTGGGCTGTGGGCATTCGTTACACAGTCATCGGGAACTGTGGTCAGAAACAGATCTAGAAGTGATGCGTGTTGTTCTTGCTGGTCTGGGCAACGGGTTGGAAACGTAACCATCTGTGATAGGGAATGAGATATAGAGAAGTTATATGTAGTCATACCAGCTGCGTCTGTGTTAGTAGAAAACCCAAGCCAGTTGCTGTGGTGAACATTAAAGTCACCAAACACATGCACTTGTGCGCTAGTGTCGAGGGAAAGTGCTGTATCTATGCTGTCAAAGACTTCGTTTATTAGGGTACAGTTCTGGGTCGAGGGAGAGCGGTGGAGAAAATAAAAGTAGCTAATGTCATGCTGCACGTTAAGTCTTGCATAAAGGCTTGATCGTCCGATTCTAGTTTAGTTTCTCTAGTCATGGGAAGGGTGTTCCGAATATATACTCCAAGCCCGTGCATATGTCTGTCAGAGTCCTTATGACAGAGTGAGAGATAGCCAGGCATGTTAAAGTAGTTAGAGGGGATGGAGGAGTGTAGGTTAGTCTCACTTAGTGCTAAGATATCCGGGGTGTTTGTTAGGAGAAATGCTTCGATATCATTTAAATTAGTTCTAAGCCCACGGATGTTCGTAAATGCAAGCCTCAAGGGAGAAGGCAGGTTGGTTTTGTTTGAGTTTGGGCCTGGTTTTAATGTAATTTTTATTGTACTGTCATTTTTTTAAAGAATTTCAGTTTAGGTAAGGATGCTGAACAAGTGGTTATACAGAATACCAGACATGCAACACAAGCAGACCATCAATTGTCCTGCCATATACCAGGACTGTGGCCTCGGGACAGCCCACCGAGGATGAGTTCAGGGTCCCTTTCCATGCGCGACATGGCACTACAATTATACAATCCTTTTCAAATTTTCATCTCTATTTTTCTCGTTATATACTGAATATTTGTTAATGAAACCTATATGAAATATGTTCCTTATTAAATTTTAAAGATTTTCTATTCTGAAAGAAGTTTTAAAAAATAAATATAAAAAAAGTTATTTTAAAGTTTTTGTTAAAAAATTCAGATTTTCTTATTATTCAAACCTGTATACAAAGAGGGGGTTGCAAAAAATGAGTTGTAGTGTGAGGAGAAATACAAACTGAAACAGAGAGAATATTCAGACCTGTAATAATACAAAGAGGGGGTTGCAAAAATGAGTTGTGGTGTGAGGAGAAATACAAACTGAAATAGAGGGAAGGATAGTTTTAAAATATAATCTTAAAAAGATAAGATACAAGTTAGAAAAGCATTTCATCCAAGGCATGAATATTGTTAAACAAAATGTTTTTACTATACGCTTTAAAAATAAAGGTACAAGATTCAATTTGAAATTTATTTATCTGCAAAATGCACTTTTATAAATTTTACAAAGTAAGTTGTAAAAATTTAATTTAAATTGAATAAAAAAATTACCTTGGATTTATTTTATGTATGTACATTTTTGGTACAATTTAAAGGCATTATCTTTCATCTAGCAATTAATGATATAAATATAAAATTTTTCAATGACTTTTTCTAAAAGTGCAAATGATTTAAAGCTTCACCGCTCACTCATTTTATTGACCAAATTTCAAACAATTATTACAGTTTGCAGATCACCTTTTCAGCTATATTTTGAATTCTCTTTTCAATTTTTGTTCAGGAAAACAAAGGTTATGATGAATTTACTGGCGTTCATAATTGTAAAAAAAAAAAAGCGTAAGAAGGTGAGCGACGTTTTTTATGAATGATTGCCATAGCAACCACGTCGCTTCACCGACTGCTGTTGCTACCAATTATCCGCTGTCGTGAAAATAGAAGTAACAGGAGAAACAGAGAGAATGACAGAAATAAAGGGAGATAGTTGCGTGGATTTTATTGAAATCAAATGAGTTCGATAAATTGCTATTACATATGTGTATGTTATGTTTATGGGGGCAAAAAAAATAAGACTAAAATTAAACAAAGAACAAGTGAATTTACTGAAAGCCTGGAAAATCAGTGATTGCAATATAAAATTGCGAGCATGAAAAGTAATATGGTTAAGCTTAAACATGGAAAAGTAAAGGACTAGTTGTTAAAACCGAAAAAGAAAAGGACAAGATATTCTAGTAAAAATATAATAAATATATAACTTAAAATATATAAGTATTCAGAATTTTTTTATTTCAATTAAAACATCATATAATAAATTCTTAATGCTGCAATATTTTAAGTTGTGAATTTATGATATTTTTTTACCAGAATATCTTGTCCTTTCCTTTTCCAATTTTAACAACTAGTTCTTTACTTTTTCATGTTTAAGCTTAACCATATTACTTTTCATGCTCGCATTTTTCTATTGTAACACACACACACACACACACGCACACACACACATATATATATATATATATATATATATATATATATATATATATATATTGTAAAATAAATGTTTTTCCGTAAAAATTAATTAAATATTGGATGTTTTGAATTGCCGATTCGAAGTTAGCAATGCCTGATGTTTAAAGCATTTGTATAGTTCAAATCCAAGTTAAAATATGATCTATTAAAAGTCTACTTCGCTTTTATATAACGTAAACGAGATCATTTTTTTTTTTACATGGAGGTCACCACTTATCAAGGCCCGGAAGCCAATCGGGGATAAGTGTTTACAATTAAAGTGCATTAGAAACTCAACGGCGTTGTAATCAGCGATTTTTACATGAATAAAAAAAAAGTACAGTTGAGTACATTATAGCCGAAATTGTTTCGTACTAATCTGTAATTAAGGAATTAATAACACTTCGAAAAATGTCAATAAACCGTTGAAACTAGAAACCTATTTCTGACAATAGTAAATGCGTATGTAGAAAAGGTCATTACTGTAATGTTGAAGCAAACGTTAACATCCAAAATTATTGGAAGGCAATCAATCTACAAATGAAAGTCCATTTCCAGTAAATCTACATTATGTGTGCTCATACAGTACATTTTTTTTTACAAGAGAGTCATCACTTATCAAGGCCAGGAGGCCACTCGAGGGTAAGAGTTCATGAATGTACAGTGGTCAAGGGTAACATGTCAGCCATCGTTAGTAATGGAAATTTGATAAATTAGATTACTTAAGAGAATGGGTCATCAAGAATTTGTTCACATTGGACTTGAAGACAACCATATTGTAGTCAGTTGGAAAGCAGGAAAACGGAACAGATTTCAACAGTCGTGCATTTCTAAGAAAGAAGCTTTATTCATGGAATATACGTTTAGGTGTAGGCACAGATAAAGAGTGGGGGAAATTATTGATAGTGGTTTCAGCTAGACTAGTGTTTTTCGTCAAAGTCGGGCCAGATTGGAGCTCAGACAAGCGCTTGCCATGAAAATAACGATAAAGCAGAAAGAGGCTCGTGACGTCGCTTCTGTGGGAAAGAGGTTCCAGGGAAGTGAAAAGGTCATGCCCCATTAGGCTACAAAGTCTATTTTAAACTACAAAGGCAGGATAGCTCCTGCCCAGATGTGACAACAGTGCTCCATCTTTACACGCATTTGGCTCTTAAACATGTAGAGAATTGCATCAGCAGTGAGATATCTACCGGAATGGTAGAACAGTGCTACCATTTTCCCAACGGCCCTGGCAACAGATTTGATGTACGTGTTCCATCTCAGATCGGGAGTAAAGGTCAAGCCCAGAAGTTTGTCAAAACATGGAGCCTCCTCAAAATGAGAGCTATTCATTTCAATTGATGCCAGACGTGGATCAGAGCCTTGATGATGGAAAGATAGAAGTTTGGTCTTAGATACATTATAAATTAGCCACCAACCTCTTTCCCCATAGCGTCACGTGTTCAATATCAGAGGAGAGAGAATCAGAGAGAACTTGGTCGTTTACGGCCTTTGAAGTGTTGCCATAGATGGTAGTGTTATCAGCATATGTGTCTACAAATGATCATAAATGTGATTTGAGAGATCGGTGATGTAGATCAGAAACAGAGTTGGGTCCAGGATGGGTCCCTGAGGGACTCAAGCATTAATTTTATGGGCTTCAGAGTTTTGCCCATCAACCACTACTCTTATGAACATATCAGAGAGAAATGATTTAATATATATATATATATATATATATATATATATATATATATATATATTTGTAGTCATCAACATACAGTCCTGTTTCGTACTATCACAACTCTGCAGTGCCACTAGACTAGCACGTCTCCCAAGCCAAGGATTGAGCTAGAACCATCGCGTTGACAGTCAATAGTTCCATCGATTCACCAGTTTTACAGAAATAATAATAATAATAATAATAATAATAATAATAATAATAATAATAATAATAATAATAATAATAATTTCTGTGAAGTGTGATGAAATTGTCGAATCTTTAATAAGATTCGGTAATCGAAACATGTATAACTTAGCAGATAAAACGGTAATAAATATAAATATATCTTTGCTCTACAATAGTATTGAGCACTTGTTCAGGTTTTTTCTAATTACAAATTATTGATATACCTATATATATATATATATATATATATATATATATATATATATATATATATATATATAGGTATATCAATAATAATATGATATTTTGATTAATACTAATAACTTATTTGTTATTATATCATATTGGACCCGTATATAGTAATGATTTAGAAAGTAAAAAAAAATGACTCGTGCGCCACCACCGAGAATTGAAACCAAAACGTTTAACTTACGATTTACTTTTTTTTCCTTTGACGTTAATGCCTGAGCTATGGAGACGTGTGCTACAAGGCTAAAAATTAAAACATGAACACATAGCTATTACATTACGCATGCATATTCGAATATATTAAGTTTTATGTCTGTAGACCAAAAACTGATAGAGGAGTTTGGTAGGCAATTTTTTAACCAAATATAAAAATATATAATAGATAAATATATATATAGAAAGAAGTCTGTGTTTACTATAACATTGTTACGCAAATATAATGCAAGTAGAAATCATGTAGAATATCTGCATGTGATATAATTACATGTAATAGTTAACTAAAGATGAAGAAAGAAAACCGAAAAAATTAATAGGGAATTAATTGAATGTTTAAAATAATATGCAAATTAGCTAGATCTTTTGCAGATGAATGCACTTCCATGATCCATATATAACAAAGTTGCAGTTTCGTTTTAAATAAATAGTTAAAGGGTGTTTAATAGAAATATCAATGCATAAATAAACTCAAATGTATAGATGCACGCGAGTCTTCTCTCTCTTACTATCCTTGTTGCGAGTCGAACTTTGGGAAACTTGTCGCCGTGCCAGAGAGATTAACAGCATAATATGTCTGGTGCCGTGTATTGAAAGCCAGCTGTACATAGTGCCGTGTATTGAGAGAGAGAGGCAGCTCTGCATGGTGCTGTGTAATGAGAGCCAGTTATGCATGGTGCCGTGTATTGAGAGCCAGCTGTGTCTGGCGTGTACATTGAAAATCAGTTGAGTGATGTAGGGTGTATTGGGAGTAAGCCCAGATGATGGTTCTAGAGAGAATAACAACGTTTTGGCTTATGGTGTTTGCTCTCCTTCCCGCCTCACGCGCTACCTTAAACATTCATATGAAGTGTGCTCGGTGATAAAGTAATGAACACGATTCTCAGAAACTTACTAATATAAGATAGGTTTTATTTCATTTGCGGTATTTAAATAGTCTGATTGTTAAACACGCTTACTTTGCTTTCAAAGTGCATCTATTTGTATTTCTATTAGAAGTGCATTCGCGCACCTGCACTTTCTGTTTATCTTTCTTTTCTTTTGCACTTTTTTTCTGTCTATTTCGCTCATAGTTGGGTGGGGGATGTGAAAGTGAGGGAAGCCCAGATACCGTGTGTCGTTGTTACAAAGCGTTTGATTAGCAAGTCATTACTTGTTCCGTCACATCGCCGACGACCAGACGCTTCAACTGTACACGCCTAGTTAACCTTCATAACCTGGCCGATTATTGCCTCAGCGTCTCTGTCCAAGTCGGTCTCTATTACTCACAAAAGGCGGGGTATATTTGGCAAATAATTGATATAGACAAGCATGTGTGTTTACGCATGAGTGGCGGACAGAAGGGACGACCGAGTAATATGTGTGTAGAGGTGGCGAAATTAGAAATGGATCTGAGTAATAAGAGCCAACTCTCACCCACCCACACAGACACAATCACGGATTGTTCAAAAATTAGAGAGAACAGTGAAAGAGATGGAGAGAAAAAAAAAGAGACGTGCATTTATAATATATATATATATATATATATATATATATATATATATATACTAGCAGGCCACTAGGCATTGCCCGGTCGTAAAATACGCTTAAATATGATATTTTGGTTAATGCAGATTTCGTTTTATTATCATATCATATTGGACTCGATATTTAGTAATGATGTAATGAATCGAAACCAAAACGTTTGCTTACGATTTCCTTTGACGTTAATGCCTGACTTACTGCAAGACTAAAAAGTAAAACATGAACCTAGAGCTATTACGTTACACATGCATAATCGTAATGCCGTCGTTTGGCATTCACCAGGCAAATTTCATTTCTTTAATTGTAACATTGTTGTCCAGATTTTCCCGGCTAAAACCTAAATATAAAGTTTCGCATGGGCTATCTGTAGATCAAAAATTGACAGAGGAGTTTGGTAGGCAACATTTTTAAAACAAAATATATACACATATATAAATATATAAATATTCGTCTAACAATCAACTGGTATGGAAACCTGTGATTATAGGTCTTACAAAATATTATTGGCAGTAGTAATCTATAAGATTATCCGATCTAAATAAAAATTGCTCGATATACAAGATAGAGCAAATAAATCAAATTTTAGTCATTCAATGAATTTAAAAATTTATGACGTGAAATGTTTGAATTTCAAATCAAAAGATTTTTATTATTCTATGTAAGACAAAGAATGCATTTGAAATATTATAACTCCTTATCCTATAGGATTTGATGTCCACCATCTCTTTAAGGGAGAAAATATTAGCAAATAATTATAATGGTTTACACCTTATTTGTCAAAGTCAGTGAGACATGGAAAATCACAATTAAAAGTTTTTGAATTATTTAAATGTCATAGAGTAGGATGTTAATGAAACGGATATAATAATTCACATCCAAATTGCATGTTAAATCCGAAGTGAATGTCTTTGATAGCAGTGAGATAAAGTTATGCAATCTGTATTTTGAGTAATCCACATCACAAGGTAACAGTCCGAAGTAGGCATTTTCCTGAAGAAATTTTCTTTGTTTATATAATGTGTCTGGTAAAAAAGATATATTATATAGGTCGGTGGATCTGTTTATTGAAAGACATATAATTTAATATATCTAATATTTTTATAATTATAGAACAAGAGATTCAAATTCCACTAAATGACTAAAATTTGATTAAATATATAAATATATACATATATATATATATAATGAGATTTGCGTTTACCATCAGCTTTTTATGCAATAATTACGCATGTATAAATTATGTAGAATATCTGCATTAATATAATTACACGTAATAGTTAACTAAAGATGATCATCCAATAAGAAAACCGAAAAACCGAATCGGAAATGAATTAAAATTAAAAGAATATAGCTAGATCTTTTGCAGATAAATGAAATTCTACGGCCTATATATAACAAAGTTATATTTTCATTTTAAATAAGTAGAAAGAAAGGTCTTTAATATTAATATCAATGCTCAATATATATATATATATATATATATATATATATATATATATATATATATATACTAGCAAGACTCGTGTCACGGCGTGTCTGGGTTGAGTATAAAATAAATTATTAACGAAAGAGAATTTGCGAAAAGATAACTAAATACTAAAAATGTACTACAATAAAATGAAGTGCAGAAATTATATTTTATGTTTCCCTATAGCTTTTTGATTTCACCCTTGCATACTGAAAGAAAATACTAGTTTATGGTGATGTTATGCTTAGGATACAAAAAAAACAACAGTTGATTTCGTATTGTTAGTTTGTTTACGTTCATCAGCGTCACTTTTTCTAAGCCAAACATATGCATTTTCCTGTATGGCCCTGTTTACCATTTCTTCATGAGAGTTGGATGCGATAAAAAGTATGTAAACCGCGAGGGAATCAACCTCCTTAAAAGGAAGACGTGGTTGACTATAGAACAGGTAGTACACTCTAATCCTTATCCGAAGAGAGAAAGTGGGGAGAAGAAATATAATGGAAGAACAGAAAGTCAAAAAGACAAATATCAGAGCGAGGGAGAAAGGGGGAAGGGGCGTAAAGAATCGAAATTGAAAGATAGATAGATAGATAGATAGATAGATACACACATACATACATACATACATACACACATACATACATACATACATACACACATACATATATACACACATACATACATACATACATACACATACACCCATACATACATACATACACACATACATGCATTCATACACACACATGCATACATACACACATACATACATACACACATAAATGCATACACATATACACACACACATACATACACACACACATACACACAAACATACATACATGCATACATACATAAAGAGATAGAATGATAGAGTTGAAGGAAGGAAATAACGAAAGCAGTGTGTGTACGAAGTGGCTCCAATAAATTTCAAAACCTTTTCGTATCGGCACTTTTATCGATAGTACCCACATGAAACTCTAGTCCTCTTCGAAGTAATCTCCTCCGGCTGCAATGCACTTGTACCGCTGCAGCAACTTTTGGAAGCTCCCTATGCAATTCCTTTTGTAAAAACGTGTCCATGACCGTCGTCGCAGCCTCTTTCCTCTCCCCAATTCTCTTATGACGACAGCCTCGAAGATTTTCATTGAACTTAGGGAATCACAAAAGTCACAGGGTAAAGGTCTGGTTTACGGGAAGGGTGAGGAACTGTCTTGATCCCCATCTTGGTCAAATAGTCTGTAACAAGGATGAGTTTTGGACTGGGATATCTGCACAAATCTTCCGCATCTAAAGTTCCTCGCGAATAATTGTATGTGCAGTTTCCACACTGACATAAAATTGTGCAGTTTTTGTCTCTGTAGACACCCGATATTTCTTATCATTGAAATTCTTTACTCTCTGCATTCCCTGAATCTCTTATGACACTCGAAAACTGATGATAGATTCATACAAGATGGCTCAAAAGCAATCTGCAGCATTTTTTAAGTTTAAAACAGAATTTTATTGCATATCCTTTATTCTAAAAAAGTTCAAGTCCAGATTGCATTTTTGAATTCATCAGCTGTGACAATCAGGCTTTAGTAGGGTGTATTCAAATCCCTGCTGTAGCTGTTCATTTGAACCTGAAATCATAAAAATTGGTCAGTTATCTCATAAAATGTATAGCAATAACATACTGAATTTTCCAGAATCTACAACAATTTTAAATACATGTACAAAAAAGTCTGGAAACTTATTTAAAGCATCTAATATGAGCGAGGGGAAAAAAGAACAGCTGGTAGAAAGATGAAACGACTAATAACATAACTATGAAATAGAAAGATTGCAGGAAAACATACGACACAATCTACCAAACATCTGTCAGTGTTCAATTAGCCATATTTAAAATACTAAAAAAAATTCACAACATGAAAAAACACAATATAAAAAATAAACACCGAAATTGTTAGATGGAGGACAATAACTGGAATTAATGGAGATACGAAAAGACATTTTTAGTGTAGACTCACTATCCCCAGATTTAACATAGATATATAATTAGTAGCCTACATATTAAGGACATGCAATGCAGAATACAAATTTACGCATACAAAGGAAGAATAGAATAAATCACCTCGTGCATATAAATGACCGGAAATGTCTAGTTTAAAACAGAAACGTTATTGAAACACAAATAAGTAAAACTAGAATCTCTGGCCAAAGTATGAGAATGGATTTGGAAATAGAAATATATACACCTTTTTAAATAATGAAATGAAAACTCAAGACACCGAAAATTTTAGAAATAATAGCAAACTAAACGAACGCTTGATTAGAAATACCTGGGCATATTGGAAATGAATACCGCTAACTCTTACCTGCTGGTTGTGTGGATTTCGTCTGTAATTTTGTAAAATAAAGTAAAATATTCCATTGATATTTCTAATTTGAATAGGTAAATATCACTCACCCTTTTTTGTTTGCAGTTTAAATTTGTATGTAATTCAGTGAATTGTTCAATAGTAGTAAGAAGAATTCCACTATAGTCAGAATTATCAGCTTTTGATAGAAATAATGCAGAGCTAAAATTGTAGGTATTATTATTGATTTGGTTGAAGTCCTGCCGCTTGTTTTTTTTTGGGGGGGGGTAATTTATTTCAAATGGACTCGGTAATTTGACAATTTTTGAACAAGTCTCCATTATTATGTTGTTAAGAGTTAGTATGAAGGTATATATATATATATATATATATATATATATATATATATATATATATATATATATATGGTGCATGATAGTGACTCTAAATCACATTCACTGACACCAGCAATCATATTTGATCCAGAATCCAGCAAAATTACGAAAACTTTATTAGAGATTATATACTCATTCACAACATTGTGCAATTTGGATCTGAGTGTATATACCAGGAGATGGAAAACCCTAATCATAGGTCTGCATCGTTTATAGTTAGTTGTCAACCTTTCAAACTCAGAAACGGAGCGTTATTTGTAATAGCTGTCCAAATATCTGTACGCAAATGAATGATGTTACTTTCATAAGGAGATTATTGAATTGTTGTTTTACTTTTATAAATATACGTACCTGAAATTATTTGTCAGTGAAATACCTTGTTGAATAAATACTGTTATTCGGACAAAGTTTTGTAATAAGAATAGTAAACCCAATATCAGATGGTTGAATATCAACAGTAATCATTCCTTGTATCTGATAATGAATCTCCTGTTACCTGTAATCTTAATGATTCCAAATTTTTTTCTTGGTTAATATTTATTCTATAGTAGTTTTCTGTTTCGCTGGAGGCTCATAGTTCTGCCACTTTTTTCTTGAATATTCATTATGTTTCTTTTTCTTATCTGCAACTTTTGCTTCTTCTGGATGAACCTCTCCAAACATGGTTTAGCATACTTGTCGTTGAAAAAGGTTTTGCTGATTTATCTTCCCTTGATATGATGGCTTGACCTAACTTGCAGACCCATGTATTCTTGTTCTTGGTTGGTTGTTTTTTGTTTTACGGCATATTTAATATAATTTCAGGTTATTTAATGCCGAATCCAGTTATTTTGAAGAAAAAAATTTAATAGAATATTTTTTTTTCAAGTCCGTTTCTTATTTAACCCATAGTTGGGACCCTAACAGGCACTACGACTCTAGATCAGAGTCGACCTGGGAGCAATTGCAATTAAAGTGTGCCTCCACACTCCCCAAAGCCCGCAAACTGGGGCCTCACCATCGAATATAGTTTAAGGGCATATCCAGGACCACTTATTGTTGGGATTGATATCAAAATAATTGCAGACGAAATTTGTTGCCATGATGGTTTATGGTTCTTGTTAATATTTAATTGTTTTTATACGGGTGCAAAGAACTGGTATCTAATTAGTAATTCATCTTAATAAAATAAGGATTATCTGAACTAGAAAATAAAAATATATTTGTAATGAAAGTACGTGTTCAAAAATCAAGACCAAGAGATGAAACGTGAAATCTGAAAGATAGAATGATACTTTTCGTTGACAGTGATTTAAAGTAACAAATCGTAATATTAATTCGATAGAAAAACGATAAAATTTTTCCATATGCTTGTCTTTATTTGCCTCAACTTTAGCCAAGTTCCAAAAGGTTACATTTTAGCAAAAAGGTTACATTTTAGCAAAAAGGTTACATTTTAGCGCGCCGTGGCTTTTATTTGAAAATACAGTTTAGGCAGTGCTGATCGCTTCGGTGAATTTTCACTGGCAAGCAAAAAAGATAGTTAACATATCTTCTTTTAAAATATAATATTATTACCAATTATGACAAAAACAATGCTGATAACTTGGCATTATGAAACCTGTTTATCAGCCGAGTAATCGGTAATCGACGGACAATCTAAGGACGATTAATCGGTAATCGGATAGTTTGCTTATCGGTGCATCGTTAGTCAATACGAACAACGTAGAAACCTTAAAGAATTTCAAAGTTGCATTGAAGTAGAATGAGCAAGTGTCACGCACAAAAAGCTGAATGAAGATCCCATTATTTAAAATTATTCGGACTGTTGTTCTAATCGTGAGTGTGAATTTCACTGCGTTTCGGTAGATGTAACCTCCGACTTTCTTCAGGTGTATCTTTTTGAACCCTGGAAATTTCTGTCGAACTTGAGAATCTGCACGGTCTGTCGTACGGAACCGTTTATTTAATCTCTGGGGATAGCATCTTGTTCCGTCAGCCATGATTTGGTATAATTAAGTCATATGTAATTAGCAATAATATTTTGAGTGTTGCCCGCACTGAGGATTGAGCCTTCCACCACCCAAAAGAGTGTAAATTTACAACTGAATGTTATCATTGGTAAAGAGAGGACCAGGATAACTAGAAAGAATGCAGCTAAACCTCGTATATATACCACCTGGTATTCTTAAACATTCATGTATTTGACCGAGTTTGCTTAACGTCAGTGTTCTTCCAGAAACTATATTGTCAAGTGTGATCATGCCGTATATAAAGTCTCCCATCACTGATATGCTGATGGTATTCCAGTCCTCAGCTATAAGTTTGCCAATAATACATCCTCAGCTATAAGTTTGCCAATAACCTTGTTGCTATCGGGCAAAGATATAGTTCTGTTTAGTCTTAGGAGGTTCAACTTTCCATGTTTAATTCTCTCTTTGTAACGCGGTTAGTCTTTTTCAGAGCGCCTAAGACACTACCACCGATTAATGCCGACGGGTTTGCCTAGATGTATTATAGGTCAGTGTTTTTTCTCCTAATGTGCTAGCTTTTTTCGAGACCTTGTCTTACTGTTTGTCTAACCCTCTGGAGAAGACATAAATAACTATTTAATACTCATGGAATTAGATCAATTTCTCTGACACGGGAATTATTATTATGGAAAAAGACGCCAATGTTGATGGTTACGACGACAATAAAATAGGAGCTGCGAAAGACAAGAACGTTGATTTTCTTTAGGTACGTTCGTGGAAAAATATTCCCTATTCTGGCGGGAGAGACCAGTAAGCGTACAGGGCTTCCTATAGCGCCACTTGGACGCATCTCCAAGTAAGTGATGTTTAAATGCTGGACGACGACCGAGACGAATGTCGACTGGAAGCAGGCCGACTGGGTAGCAAATATTGCCAGTGTAATTAAGCTCTAACAGATTGTTTAAATGATTTGACAGTGACGAGACACGAGCGGCTTTCACGCGTCACTCAACTGCCACACAAGTGTATACAGCCCCACGGTTAAAAAATGGCCGCCGACGCTGGGTACATTTTTTAGACGGGCACGTCGCTTTCTTTTTATTTTTTATACCTTTGATTCGAGCATACACTAACGCAAAGATACAACGCAAAGATACAATCATATGCCTTAAAACACACACACACACAGACACCTCAATATATATATGCATGTGCATACGCATACGAACAAATGATACACACACATACACACACACACATATATATATATATTAGTATATTTAGGCAGCATTTTTTCTTTTATGCACGTTTAATTAAATAGCACAGATAAACCAGACCATTTTCCGAACGTTTTTTCCGAGTGAAAAAAGAAATTTCTCATAATCGCGATTGTTTTCGACCTCCATTGGTCATCCTCAAGCGAGTAGTAAAAAATTAAAAAATGAAATTGAAAAATTTAATTTCATCTCACTACATTCATTTTTTAATTTCATTTTTTATTTTTTACTACTCGCCTGAGGATGACCAATTATGGGAAATTTCTTTTTTCACTCGGAAAAAAACCTTCGGAAAATGGTCCGACAAAGAGAAAAGGAGGATTACAAGAAAAACAAGCAAGAGTTATCTGTGCTATTTAATGAAACGTGCATATATATATATATATATATATATACTAGCAAGCTACCCGGCGTTGCCCGGTCGGAAACACGCATAAATATTATATGTTAATTCTTATAGAAACTGGGACATGTGCATGCGAGTATTATGTTGTTTCTAAACGTTTCACTTCTTGTAAGTAAAAAAATACTCGAGCTGAGATCGAAACTAAAACCTAAAGACAGTGAGTCAAGTACAATAACCATTAAGCCAGCTTGATACAATCTTTAAAAAGTTTTTTAAACCTACCTATTCTTTACATAAAAAATCTTTAATCTAAACGATTCACGCATGCGAAGCAGTTAAACAGATGAAAACCCGATGACCCCCCCCCAAGTACCAAATGTTCAATTTTGATCCCTTAGAAATACCCTTCTCCGGATGGAAACCGATTAAAATATTTTCCACGTGTCGGAATACACTATACACCACATTTCAAGCTTTTAAATAAAAAATAAGTTGAGTATATAGGTTCAGCAGTGTCATCACACATAATTCTTACTTTTATATATATATATATATATATATATATATATATATATATATATATATATATATATATATATATATATATATAGATGGTATACCTATGATATATCTATGCATATATTACATTTTGATGCTGGGTATCTTTTTTATATACAGGAGGTGTTCCAAAATTAATACCTTTTATCTTTTTATTCCGCCCAAATGGATCAGATGCAGTTGCAAACTGCATTGTTATGATGATTGAACTTATGCACTTATAACCTAAAAGTTTTATCTATCTCTTACAGATGTTGACGGTCTGAGACTCTAATAAAGTAACCCCTGTCACGGACGTGCGTCAGAAGCAAATATACGTCATTAAATTCTTTCAACGTTTTGAGTTTTAAAAATAGAAGGTTTTAGTTTTCGAAGAAACCTCGTATTAAAAACATAATTTCGGTATATATTTATTAAATTTCGTGTAATGGAACATATACCAGCACACGATATCTTTTTTATTATTTTTTTTTTTATTGCATACATCCAAACAAGGCATATTGCCAATTGGAAATAAAAGGTAAGAAGCATTATGTGGGGTGTTGAGCGGCGAGATGTTAGTTTGCATGATATTTTAATTTCTGTTTAATATAATTACTGATAATGACGCAGAAAATAGGATGAGAATTCCAAAGTCTAGCAGTTCGTTTGGTTAGTCAAGAGTATTTGCGTAAAGTGGGCAGAAATGCTACGAGTTCGTTAGATCATATTCTAGCAACGTACTTGTAAAACAGGTACACTGATTCAACATTGTAATGATGAGGCAGGGTATGTAACCTGGTTGATAGTGTGGGAGCAATTAGATTAGAGACTCCGTTTCTCACCCCGTCTGAGAGAAAGAGATGGGTAAGGGGTAGCGATAGATGCATCGGTCCAGATGCAGCAACAATACTGCATGCCTGAACGAATAGTGGCTTTGTAGATATACAGGATACTAACAGGGGGTGAAGAGTTTTCTACCACAGTAGAGGGAGCCCATATTCTTTGCAGCAACCTGGACAATTGCTTGTCAATGCTAAGCCGAAGAATTATTAATCATGACAGTCGGTGGTGGAGATTTGTCTATTTGCCTCGACACATCTGCTATTTAGTGAGACATTGAAAGTAGTGTAGTTACCTAGAGGTAAGATGTTTACCAACTATTAACACCGGAATCAGTTCGTCCACTCAGAATTCCCTGACTTTAAACAAATTCTACGCGAAATTTTTTAACTAATTTGATACTATCTACACCAAGCCATCAGGGAGCTCATCAGAGATGCCCCATGGCAAAATATCTTTACTCTTCCAGCGGAACAGTGTGCAAATGAGACAACTGAATGGTTCAAAACTGCTATTGAAGCACATGTTCCCGCACGGAAATACTATAGCAAGCCCCACTCCCCCCAATGGTTTACTTCTGCTTGTGCAGCTGCCATTTGTCAAAGGCAGCATGCGTTCCGCAGATTCAACCGACATAAGTCCAGCTCAAATAAACAGAAGTTTATAGAAGCTAGAAATAATTGTAAGAGAGTGATAGACACAGCTAAGTCAGATTACTCTGAAACCACCAGAAAGCGCATCGAAGCACAGAAATTAGGAACCCGGGATTTTTGGAAAATCTACAACAGCGTAGTTAATAATGGACAGTCAATTATTCCCCCACTAACAAACAATCATGAGGTTGCTTGCACGGCAACTGACAAGGCTAATCTGCTTGCCAGTCGGTTTGCCTCAAACTCCACACTGAACTCGGTACACCACTCACTCCCTGATTTTCCTCTGCGAACAGACGCCACACTTGACGACTTGAAAATCACCCCTTCTCAGGTACATGCTATTATAAAAAACCTAGACACCTCTAAAGCATGTGGACCAGATCTCATCCCGGCTGTGCTATTAAAAAAATGCTCTGCCGAGGTTGCTCCAGTTCTGTCCAAACTTTACAATAAATGCCTTAACGAATCTTGTTTTCCCGACTGCTGGAAAACCGCCTCTGTGGTACCAGTCTTCAAGAATTCTGGTGAAAGAACTGACCCACTAAATTATCGCCCCATTAGCCTCCTCCCGCTTTTCGCCAAAATATTTGAGTCCTTAGTTAATAAAGCCCTAGTCCAGCACCTAACAGCTGCTAAACTCTTGACTGACAAACAATATGGATTCAGGCAAGCC
>NC_136487.1:20356784-20424284 GCF_053919585.1 Euprymna scolopes
ATATAAAAGGAAGAAAAAAGCCAGAATGAAAGAATGAAATTGAAAAGAAAAGAAATAAAAAAACAACTTTAAGTAAAAAACGTAAATAAAAGAAAGAAAAGGTTTGAATTAAATGTGAAAAGCGAAATAAATAGAAAACAATAGTCATAAATAGGATGAATTAAAAAAGAAAAGAAATATAAAAAATGAAGTAAACCAAATTATGTACATAAAAAAATCTAAAATAATGTCTAGACGGAGAAGAAAGAAACTAAAATAAATAATCGAAATTAAGGAATATAAAGAAAATAAATAGGAAAAGAACCCGTAAATGAATATAAAAATAAATTAAACAAATAATAAAAAGAATATCAACGAAAAAAAAAACAAATAATGCTGATTCATACGATAAAATGATAAAAAGAATTAGAAAAATGCAAAAACAAACAAAAAACAAACAAAAAAGCTAAAAAGGATCAGGACAATGAAAGGAAAATGAAAGACAATATAAAAAGTAAATAAATATAATAAATGCGAAATAATAATTTGTAAAAAATAGGAAAAACAAAGTTGGATAAAAAGTAAAGTAAAAATAGAAATACAAAATTAAAAACGAGGATAAAATGAATAAAAAGGAAAAAAAAAACCATGAAATAAAAAGAAAAAAAGAATAAAGAAAGAAGGAAGAAGGAAAAAGAAAAAAATGAAAAAGAAAAAGAACAAAGAAAAAAAAGAAAAAATACAGAAAATTAGAAATAAAGAAGAAACGAAAAGAGAAAGAAAAAATAGTAAAAAAGCGTGCAAAACAAAGTGAACAGCTAAAGAAATTACGTAAAATAATTAAAAAAAGAAAAAAAAGACAAACCAAAAAGGGGATTAGAAAATAGATAATGAGAGAAATGGAAAACGAAAGAAAATAAAACAAAAACAAAATGAGATAGGAATGGTAACAAGTAAAGAAAAAAAGAAAGAAAAAGAAGGTAAATAATTAAAAAAACGAATAAATATAAAACAAATATATTGGTTTTTATATATAAATAAAATAGAAGAACAGAAAAAATTAAAAAAACAAATATTTTTTTTCATTTACACCCAAGTGTTATGTAGTCAGGGGTTCATATCGGAAATAATAATACTGTTTATATCGCCATGACGACAACTGTGACGATTATTGGAGACTCCATATTATTATAACTGAGCTGAGAGAGATGCAACATAGACAGTTCTTTTAACATATGCAGAGAGGAGATACATTACTCATAGCAGGGGACAGACAGATAATACTTTGAGGGAGTTATACAAAGTTCGTTTATAAGATGATAGTCAAAAAACATTTACCTTTTCCGTTGGTGGAATAACGGCAGACAAAGACAACAGTTTACAAATATAGATGATTATTTATTCATACCAGTTGGTTGATGTGATTATGGTCAGAGATCCAAGCATTTGCGACTACATGGTCCCCCCCTTCTCTAGCTTTCTGGCTCTTTCTGTGACTGTGTCTATCTCCTAACTTCGAACCCTGTCTCAATATGTTGGAAATGTCCTTTCTTATGACGTCAGATACTTGCTTCGCCACCTGAAATTTATTCACGTGAATTTTACCTATGTATGTCCAAACACACTTCTGGCAAACAAAGAATTCCCAATTTGAATTGTTCAATATATAACCTATTTGTTAATCATTATTTCTAAACTCGTATTGTGCATTCTTTTAACTGATATATTTAATATTCAGTTGTTTTTAAAAGAAAGAAACAATCGACTGCATTCCTAAATTAAATATCTATCTCTGACATGAATAATATTTAGTTATTTGCGAGAACAATGAGAATCGTTCAGGATTTCAATATGTATTTTTCTTTTTACTTTTCTGACTGAGTTCGATTCTAACCTTTTCCTAATATCCTTTTCAGACTTATTTAGTTTGCTTTCTTACTTACTCAGGTCTGCCCCTTTTCATGACACAAGAAACGCCTGAATATGCGCGAGCAAAGATAGCAATTGAATTAAAATAAAAGCTATAGAAAAAAGGAGAGGTATGCAAAATAAAAATGAAGGTTTAGTAAGTAAGAAAAAGAAAATGAAACGGAAAAAAGATTAATGGGCAGAAAGAAAGAATAAAATGTATATATATAGGAAATAAATAAAGGAACAGAATAAGTAAATAGAAACAGGAATGGCAATAAAAGGTATTGAAAATTAAAGAACTGACGACGAGCAAGAAAACAAAATAACTCAACGGAAGACCGAACGAAAGCGAGTTAATTGAAGAAAGACAAAAAACCAGAAAGAGAAGAAATAAAGAATTGAAGAGAACAAGTAAATAAAAAAGAAATCCGAGGAGACAAAAAAAACTACATGAGGCGAAGAACGGGAAGAGACGTAGAAATAAATGAATGGAGTCAAAAGAAGAAAGAGAAAAGAACATTCATGCAGGAGATCCACGCGAATGAACACAAACAAATAAGTTGTGTACACAAGACGGAAGATGACGAGACAAACGATACAAGTAAATAAACAAAATACGTTGTTTAATTTCATATGCAAACGTGTACTAAAAATAGAAGAGTTTAAAATGTAACATTCTTTACTATCTCTCCCCACTACCCTCTCTTTACCCCCCTCTCTCTCTCTCTCTCTCTCTCTCTCTCTCTCTCTCTCTCTACCGATCTATCTCTGTACACATCCTAAACCACGTTACCTTTTATCAACCAATCCACCCGAATATGAGGAAGTGCATATTTGTAAGGGTGCATCAAAGAGGATAACACGTAACATTTATTAAACAGTGACGAAATGTGTGTATTCTTGCGTACAAACATGATGCAGTATTTGCAGGAAATATTGACTGTTAAACGTGTGCATATTAATTGTCTCGAGGTCTTCCTCTACTATCGGAAGTTCAGAAGGAAATCGACCTTATTTATTAATATAAAGATAGCCTACCCGTTTCCCGGCGTTGCCCGTAAAATTAGATTAAGTGACTAAATTCTAATCGCCAAGCGCAACGTAGAATTGAGAATGAATTATACTACATGATAGTAATGGTAGCAATGTTAATACAAAGACCAATTCCAACAAAAGATGTTCATACTACTGTTATTACTTACTTTTCTCCTATCTGTTTTCTCTTTCATCCGTGCAAATTTTATCAACATGTTCAATGATATAGAAAGAAACAAACAGAAAGAAAGATGAAGCTGTCAGCTTTTTGGCCTAACTGCAGTGTTATTACTCGGACATGTATTAATAAAATTTTAAAAAAAAATCATTTATATCTGACAAATGACTATTATATGTTTATATAGGTTTTCCTTTACAACGGGGTGATACTGGATGTATGTAAAGTTTGTAAGTATTTTGCTTACAGTTTTCAAATTTAATTAGGAGATACTTGCAATAAAATAAAAAATACAAGCTTTTTTTAATAAAATTGACTACTACTTTCCATCGGATGTGAGTTTATATGGTATAAACATATATAAATGCAAGTAAAAACAAAAACCAACCTATTAAAAATAGATCAAATATTTACAGAATTAACCCAAAAGACACATAGTATTTTGTTATTATGCTATACACTCGACAAAATACACGGTGTTACTCAGGAGTAATACGGGTATTATATCGGGTATGTGGTATATATAATCAAACTAAAGTGCTCAATATCATGGTTAGAATATGTGTTTAATACCCGCGCTGATAAAAAAAATAACACTATATATTTTGTCGTAATATTTTCTACACGAAAATAAACTGTTCGGTGTTGCTCGGGATTTATCATAATAATATTACATTAAAATATTCAGTCTTTAAAGCATGGAAATCTAAGAGTGATCAGTCTCGTAGATAAAGCAGGTGTGTTTAAACAAGTCATTGTCCGGAAAAATATTTCTTTGTTAATTTTTATGTTGTAGACCAGAAAAGTACACGGTTTTATTTGCAGACCAAAACAGAAATAATACAGAATTAGATATAGTAAGAAATATAAGTTAGACAATTTAAAGTCCTTAATACTCTGAATAGAGTAAGAATGTTTAACAGCCGCGTCGTCTGAACCCCCCCCCCAAAAAAAACAAGTACATTGTGTTTTGTTATACTATTTCAAAAAATAAAATTTACTCTGCTTTTCTCGGATAGAAAATACTATATTGTCATAAAAACGCTCATTATTCTCAGAATAGCAGATGTATTCAAACGCAAATTCATTTCTTTATTATGGATTACTCTGCTAGTTTTTTTATAAAAAATGCAAGACCTCCAACTATGTAATTATCAATAACACTTCTGAAACCAATAGCTTAGTAGAACGAACAAACGTAATATATCCCTTTCAATATATTTAAAAGAGTGTCCAACAATACTAAAACTTGTTATTACATTGGCTGCAAGTCTATGGCATTTTCACGAAAGCTCACATTTGATCTCTGTGATTCTAATTCAATCTGGCAAAACTTGATAAAAACATAACTGCCCATTTACCATTTACACATATATTAGTTAACAGCACAAACTTTATACATCTCGATCCTAATATAAAAGAATTAACATTATTGAATCAGTGTACATAATAATCTAACACTCTACAATCAATAATATCACTTACGAATCAAGCCACAATATGTGAAAGAGTTCAACTAAGTCATTAATTTTAAAACATTATTGGCTAACAAAAACTTTTTCAACTTCTGTAATTATTACTTACAAAACGCGTATGCATACATCTTAAAATCATATTCTGTTCGGCGAACTCAGCAGATCTCATCATCATCTATATGTCAATACAATAGCGCGTTTATTATTTTGTGTCAAGGTTACATCTTTTTTCTTACGAGTGACTGTTGTTTAATTTTTATGATCTTCCATTTCTTAAAATAAATAATTTTACCGAGAATTCTTCATAAGTTTGGGTTTCAGTTTCGATTGTAGCTGATGGCATTGAAGTCATCTATTTTTTATAAATAGTTTTACCAAGAATTGTTCATAAGTTTTGGTTTCGGTTTCGATTATATCTGAAGGAAATCAAGTTTATATATATATATATACATATATATATATATACAAATATATATATATACATATATATACAAATATATATATATATGAAACCGAAATTAAAACCTATGAAGAATATATATATATATATATATATATATATATATATATATATATATATATATATATATATGTATTCTTCATAGGTTTTAATTTCGGTTTCAATTCAAGGTGATGCAACCAAGTTATATGGATATATTTTTTTATTTTTAAAATTACAACATTGTAATATATAAGAATCGATAGAGTATTAACTCTATAATAATATATACGAATTATGTATGAATAAAAATATCATAGTTACCGTATTTCACGCCATGGCTACGCCAGGTGTCCCTGCTAGCTTAGATAAATACTTTTGCAGTTTAACAAAGGAGATACAATAATATCAGATCGTCTCCATTTACGCTGGATGCCAACATCAACCTATGACATATGAAAGAGTCCGCTGTGGAATTTCCACAGGTCCCGCTACTATCGTATAAATTTGAAGATCCTAGTATTGACTTTTGTTTCCTCGATATTTTTCTAGCTAGCAGTAATTTCAGGTACTTACGCAAAAGATCATGTAAAGGATACCAACAACTTTAGTGAGAGTGGTTTCGTGGAACGGACTGGACTCGAACCCAAGTCGTCAGTCCGTGTCATTTAACACATGTAGCATTCAATCGACAGATATAAACACATGAACCGTATTACCCGCTGAAAAAGATTGACTCAATCGAAAGTAATCGCGAATGGTGGAATATAAAACCTGCTAATATGTTCATATAGTCAATATAATTTGCTTTTAACTTTATAAATTAAAGATATTATAATTATAAATCACTAGCAGGGAGACCCGGCGTTACCCGGGATTTAATGATGATCAACAAATGTTTTACACTCCCATATTTTTATTGTTGTTAAAACCGTTGAAATCACACATTTTAAAAGTCAAATCGATTAATTGCCTGCTCTAGTTAGGGGCCCATCGCGGTGCACCTAAAGGAAATTTCACATGTCCATCCGCAGTAAGATAGTCCATATTACATTGTAGTGCACATTGATCTGTAGAGAACCTAATTTTAATCTTATGAAATTATTTACTTAAATTTAAAAAAAAGAAAAGTATCGTGATCAATTGTGCTCTAAACAGAAACATTCATATCGAGCGAGCTCTTGCAATATGAGAAGTACTTTTTGGAAAGCGGGAAAACGGAACAGAGTTTCACATGGGTGTAGTTCTAAGAAAGAAGCTTTGTTCATGTACGTTTAGGTTTAGGCACAGATAAAGAGTGTGGGAAATTATTGATAGTGGTTTCAGATAGACGATTGGTTTTCGTGAAAGTCAAGCCAGGGGGGGGATCATAGATTGGAGCTCACATGCTATAAAAATTGTTTTTTCATAGCAAGATAAAGTTAAAACAGAAACAGGCTCGCACCGTCTCTTCCGTATGAAAGAGGTTGCAGGTAAGAGAAAAGGGCATTCCTCAATAGGCTACGAAGTCTATTTTTTAACTCTGACAAGGCAGGATGAGGTCTTTTTAGCAGCTCCTGTCCAGATGTGGTAACATTACTAAGATAGAGTAACATTACTATAACTTGAGATTTGTCGCTCATAAAACTTTCTCATATATTTCCAGAGTAAAGATCGATTTCAAAATCTAGCTGAGGATGTTCTTTACTGTAAAGCTTTTTTTTAAAGAACGTAGCTAGTTTTTTTCTCTATTTTTCGTTATTTTTATTGTGCGTGCACTGTAACACGATGTGACCCTATGTTGTATGCCGGGCAGCTACAAATTATCTTGCTTATGAGATAAGGGTTGGATACGATAGTGGGGTGTATCACGCCAGGTTTAAAAGAGGCCAAATTTCGGGGAAATTATAGAATGTGTTTAATTACTGAGATATCGTGGATAAAATGTAGTTTCTCAAGTGAAGTGGACATTTGCCAATGTGGGGTCCGGCTCGACGTGCATAGAAATGCCGCAGAAGGCTATGTGTTTCTGTTAAGCGACAGACCACCAAGAAAGAGAATGAAATAAAATTAATGAAGGATATGGATTAAGAGGGAGAGAGAGCTAGAGAGAGAGAGAGAGAGAGAGAGAGAGAGCGAAAGACTTCGGAGGAAAAAAAATGATAATTAAAGAAATATATGGATCCAGAAAAAGAAAAAAGAGGGAGAAATGACAGAGAAGGAAATACTAGTGTCAAAGAAATGGGGTCGGAATTACGGATCTCATAAAACCGTTTATTTTTGGCAGATGAACACGTGCCCGCTGGTTTTGAAACCAAACGAATCAGCTTTTGGGGTATGGCCTAAAGGCTGGGACCCTTTCAAGAAGAGCTAAGTGGAAAAGTGTTTCACCCTCATCCAAAGAAACTTTCTGAAGAAACCTTCTGAAGAAAAGTTGAAAACAACCGGCATTTTGAAACCGTTAGAGACCCGAATAGTTTCACTTTCCTTTGCCCAAAATGTACATGAAATATCGTATACAATAATTATTTTCGTTTTTAAGAAGATATCCGAGTTATCATTGATTATTGATGCTTGGATCGTAGAGAATAACGCAGTTGATTTCAATCTACCCTGAACCCGACACCAAGCTTCAGCTGAGAGAAGCGATATACCAGCCATTCACCAAAGCACCACGAAGTAGAACTCAACCGCAGCGTGTCTGACCATGAATTGCCAGCCAGCGTGTTAAAGGTATGTACGCATCAGAGCAGTAGTTTCAGTAAGTAGCTGGTTACATTTTGAAGTGTCCGTCACTAGACGATGATAAGAGTATGGCCACGGGGACTTTGGGTTAGTCGCTGATTTTAGGTACTGGCGGCAGTCTTGTTGCACTAATTGATTCCGTGAAACAGGATTGCAGACAACCTCGTCTGGTTACAGCACGACTGAGTTCAATCTCGGTTCCTTTTTATGAAATATTTATTGCAAAAACACATCTAGCGTTAACCACTGTAAAAATTATTTTCTTCCTGATGCAAAGATTTAAACAGAACTTTGATGAGCAACGTTTTTTGGTTAACCTATCTATGGCATGATTTTTTGTTAACATATTTACAGCATGGTTTAGTGTTAATATATCTACAACAGGGTTTAGTGTTAAAATACCTACGGTGTGGTTTAAGGTTAAAATACCTGCGGCATACTTTAGCGTTAGCATATTTACGGTATACTTTAGCGTTAACATATTTACGGTATACTTTAGCGTTATCATATTTACGGTATACTTTAATGCTAATACGGTATACTTTAGCGTTAACATATTTACGGTATAATTTAGCGTTATCATATTTACAGCATACTTTAGCGTTAACATATTTACGGTATACTTTAGCGTTAACATATTTACGGTATACTTTAGCGTTAGCCTATTTACGATATAATTTAGCGTTATTATATTTACGGTATACTTTAGCGTTAACATATTTACGGTATAATTTAGCGTTAACATATTTACAGTATAATTTAGTGGTATCATATTTACAGTATACTTTAGCGTTAACATATTTACGGTATACTTTAGCGTTAACATATTTACGGTATACTTTAGCGTTAACATATTTACGGTATACTTTAATGCTAATATATTTACGGTATACTTTAGCGTTAGCATATTTACGGAATACTTTAGCGCTAGTATATTTACGGTATACTTTCGTGTTAACATATTTACGGTATATTTTAGCGTTAGCATATTTACGGTATACATTAGCGTTACCATAATAACGGTATACTTTAGTTTTAACATATTTACAGTAAACTTTAGCGTTAACATATTTACGGCATACTTTAGCGTTAGCATATATACGGTATACTTTAGCGTTAGTATATTTACGGTATACTTTAGTGTTTATATATTTACGGTATACTTTAGCGTTAGTATATTTACGGTATACTTTAGTGTTAACATATTTACGGTATACTTTAGCGTTAGTATATTTACGGTATATTTTAGCGTTAACATATTTACGGTATATTTTAGCGTTAACATATTTACGGTATATTTTAGCGTTAACATATTTACGGTATACTTTAGCGTTAGTATATTTACGGTATGTTTTAGCGTTAACATATTTACGGTATATTTTAGCGTTATCATATTTACGGTATACTTTAGCGTTAGTATATTTACGGTATATTTTAGCGTTAGTATATTTACGGTATACTTTAGTGTTAACATGTTTACGGTATATTTTAGCGTTAACATATTTACTGTATACTTTCGTGTTAACATATTTACAATATACTTTAGTATTAACATATTTACGGTATACTTTAGTGTTAACATATTTATGGTATACTTTAGCGTTAGTATAATTACGGTATACTTTAGCGTTAACATATCTATGGCATGCTTAACCATTAAGAAATTCTTAGTGGACCTTAGATTTACGTTCGCCTCATAACTGTCTCTTCTTTTACTTTGTCGTTTTGTTCTCACACACCATCAACGACGTTTCTGGCAAAGGAGAAAAAGTGTTGTTTTCTACATAGGAATCCATCCAAATCACAGTTATTGTTAGCTGATTTTTAACTCCGAAGTAGTTACTTTAGTTCCTTATATGAAATGGCTTGTTTCCTTGTCAGGTGCGATTTCCTTAAATAAATAAATAAGCCGCCATTAAATAATGGGAACCATAAAAAAGAAAATAATAACAAAATGAATAAAAATGTAACTAATATAATAACAACAAAAAATAACACATAGAACAACAATATAGTTATCAGAAATAATAATGACGCAAATCCTAATAGGAATAAAAACTTACGAACATTTAAACCAAAAGTCTATGTCATATCTCTATAATCCTTATTGTAATTTTCCTCCATACTTATTTCATGATTTGGATTGTAGAAAATGTATAAAATATAAGGCTTAAACTTAATAGAAGAAATGTTTTAAATTTAGAGAATCTTGTTTAATTCATACCTGATGATAATTTTACAAAAATATGAAATATGAGAATTTTCAAATAGGAAATTTTCTTGATGTTATGCCCTCTTAACAAAACAAGATCATCATCGTAATTGACATCGTTAATCTTTTTTGCTGAACATAGTCTGCTTTTTGCTGGAGACAAAGTTCGGCCATACTTTTCGTATTGATCGACAAAGCGTTTCAATATGTAATCAAGACAATTCACAAATAAGAATTGAGCCAGTGTGTCATCCTGTAGTACGCCAGCTCTTACGCTAGTCGATGTCGCCGTCCAGAGAGCGTAACACTGCCTGAAGAATTCTAGTTCCATCTAACTTTCAAGCTTTTTTCCTAAGAGTTCATGCTGGTTAACCATAAAGCAGCACTACTCTAAAAAGTTTTTCTTGATCTGTTCCGAAAGTATTGTTATCAACTAATAAAGCAATATCGTCAGCGTAATCTTCTTTGCTGGATATCGCCTGCTTCTTGCTGTAGACAATGTTTGACCATATTTGTCATATTGATTGACAAATAAGAATGGAGCCAGAGTGTCACCCTGTAATATGCTAACTATTATTTTTTAAAAGTGGGCGTTGCTCTCTGGAGAGCGCACCATGGCTTTAGTATTCTTATCCTTATGGTTGAAATGATTTCTTCAGGAATACCATATCATTGACTTCATATGTCAACCAAATATTTTTCATCCTTTCTGTGAACCGAATCAAACGATTTCGAAAAATCTAAAAAGAAAAATGTTGCCGGTAGTTGTTTTGTTAGCTGATGGCAAAGCTAATGCGCAAAAGTTGCGGCATATCCTGAAAGTGTCAGCTGCCATAACGGTACTGCATACAAACGCAACTAAACCAGAATATATGTCAGTTTACCAAACCGACCCAATTGAAATGCTAGACAGAACACCACTCAAACAAGAAGATGACTTTGAATATCTCGGTAGCCACATCATATCCACCGAAAAAGACGTCTATGTTAGAATAGCCAAGTCTTGAAATGCACTTAATTGTCTGAAAGTTATGGAAATTTTTCCTCTTGGAACAGATCAGGAAAAACAGTTTGAGTCGTAGTGGAAACAGTGCTGCTGTATGGTTCATCAGCACGAACTCTCAGTAAGAAACTTGTAATTAAGTTAGATGGAACTTACACTAGAACACTACGGGTAGTGTTAAACTTAAACTGGAAAACACATCCAATCATTTGCGGTCTGTGTGATCGGTTGCCCGGGATCTTTTAAGTAATAAAAGAAAGAAGAACGCGGTATGCGATACATTGCTATAAACGAAAAGATGAGGTCGTCAGTGATGTTGTTCTGTGGGATCCTAAGCACAGAACCGCTAAAGCAGGACGACCTGCCAAGATATACAAAGAATTATTGAAAGAAGACAAGACAACAATTCGAAATATTCCTTAGGCCATGGAAGTTAGAGACCTATGGAGGGAAAGAATCAATTTGGTCCGCGCAATTCGCCCCATACGATGATGATGATGATGCCACCATAATATCCTAAACCTAAAATTAACCCTAAATCTATCCCTAAACCAAACCCTAAATATAAATCCCAAACCTAACATTAAATATTAACCCTAAACATAACCCTTAATATAAACCCCCAAACCTAACATTAAATATTAACCCTAAGCCTAACCCTAAATATAAATCCCAAACTTAACATTAAATATTAACCCTAAACCTAACCCTAAATATAAATCCCAAACTTAACATTAAATATGAACCCTAAACCTAACCCTAAATATAAATCCCAAACCTAACATTAAATATGAACCCTAAACCTAATCCTAAAAGTATTTTAAAAACTCTAAAAAATTAAAATTTAGAAATTGCTTTATTAATACGTTTAACATTTTCTAACATTTAGAAATATCTATACATTGCATTCAACTAAATTAAACTACATACAGTTTACATTACCTTTCATTACGTTTATCACCTATGTTTCGACATTATTAGCGATCAGTCAATTAGTTAAAAATTTATTCTAAACATAGAAATCTATAAGCATATATGCATATACCAAAGTTTATGAAAATAGAGATATAAAATAAAATCATGTATCACCCAACAGCTGTGCAGTTTTTTAACACCTATCAGTCAAGCTAGTGACAGGAAGTGTATCCACGTGCGTAATTTGCCGGTATAACATAACAGTTAGAAAATATTTACGTAGTTTATAATCATTCTTCAACTGTAATCGCAATATTCCTTAATAGATTTCTTTTTTCTAGCCGACATATATTTCAAAGAGATAACCTGAGAACGATTCCAAAAATATGCTGAAAAAGAAGCATGTGTGTGCGTGCGTATGTAAGAGATAGACGAGAGGGAAACACAGAAAAAGAAATGACATGAGAAGATCGGGAGGAGGGGGAGACCATGTACTTCTCTCTCTTTTCGTTTCGCCCGCCATCTTATACACAAGCAAATCCTCCGAGGCCCCGAGATAATGAAAGTGCGTAAAGTCACCCCAGGGACTGAAATGTTTATTATAAGTGGCAATGTTCTATGGATGATTTCCTGTCATTATTTACGTACCAGGACTCTTGCACCGCCATATATATATATATATATATATATATATATATATATATATACGTGTTTTTACATGTGTGCTTCTGTGAGTATCCTTCTATATATTTATGAATATATATATATATATAAATGTATATATATACTTTTATTTGTTTTTCAGGAGTATTAACTGATTACGCTTTGTATAAGCAATATCGCCTGGAGAGGTCTCTAGTTACTTATAACTGGCTGACCGAAACATGCTCCTGAATGTGTAGCGACATATTAATGCTTATGTAAATCAAATAAAAAGTACATCTTGCCCTGTTTTGGTATTCATCACGCTTTTATTAACCTCGTTAAAATTTCATTGGTTCCTTTATCTCTGGAAAATATTAACCTGGAGTTATATATATATATATATATATATATATATATATATATATATATATATATATATATATATATATATATATATATGCGAGCCAAGTTCCAAAATAATGTCTCCTATTTTCATACCGTTCGAAATGCTCAGAGGGGATTGCAAATTACATCGTTATGATGACTTTACTTATGCATTAATGATGTGAAATTTTCATTTATTACAAATATTGACGGTGTTAGTCTCCAAGAAAGATATCCTTTGCTGCTTTCTTAGACCCTCACACTGGTAGAAACAGAGATCTGTCATTGAGCTCCTGGTAAAATGTTCATCAAGAATGATTACGACTATGTAGAAAAATAAACTCTGGGATCTAAACCGTCTCTTGTTTTGACGGTACCACTTCCGTCTTTGTACCGCTTTAACTTTTTTTTTCATTTAGAAAATAGAAGATTGCGGAACATAACAAATGACTGTAGGCTATCTGCATTTGTTTCGCAATCTTCCTGCTCTTTCTGAAAGATGCTGACGGTTTCCAACAAGGCAGTCTTTTAGAGTACTTCAACATTGCAATGGAACCAAATTCTCTCAATCCACCTGCGAAATCCTTTTGTTACACTTACCAAGACTCCTACATAACGTACAACTTCAATTTTCATTTTCACAATCTTTTTACCCCCCCCTTGTCAAATCTTTGTACTTCTCGACCTTCTTTTCTTTTCCTCTACATTTACATCAGCTGTCACTATATGAATGATTATTGCATTGTGTTCCTTTTGTTTTTCAACAAGACTAAATCTGTTTTTTTTTCTTCAATCAGATTGTCACATTGGATTTTCATATCCTACAATAATTTTACGTTATCGCATTTCATCACCAGTTCTGAAACATGCTCACACCATTTTTCACTGCATTCAAACCTTCTTTTTCACATATGTTCCAGTAGTCCTTTCTCACAATATTGTCATGGCGCTTCTTGTACTCTTTTTGAGCTAACTTCTCATAACTACTGACGAGGTGTTGTACATTCTCGCTTTTCTGCTGACATGGAGGGTTTCCAACCGTTTTATCAATGTTATACTTCACATATTTTGTCTTGAGCGCTTGGTCTTGTGCAGCACATATTAAGGCTTATATTCCAACCTTTTAGTCAAACTTTGATAACAATCGCCATTTTTTCTTTGTCCACTGTCTCCGCTACTGAATTGGCCGTACACTTTCTTTTCAATTTACTCGTCTTTCGCTTGTTGATTATTTATTGTCTTAAATTCCTTGCTACTTACTAGTTCACTCTCTTGCAATTTTTCAAATTTTGACACGTCCCTTTTACGAGGTTTTCCTTACAGTTAGAGATGTAAACTTTCAAATAATTGTTTTCTGTATTTACGCATCGTATTACACCTAAATGCTCATCCTCTATCTTTTCTTTTCGCGTATAACCTATCACTCTTTGGGTGAAGATCTCCATACATTGTCATTATTTTCTTTATCTTCCTGTCCATCTCATTCAGCTCATTTTCTTTTCATTGAATAATACTCGCCCCATATCGAAATATAAGTACTGTCCATGGGTTTACTGCGGATATTTTTTTGTTTTCCCATTCAATCTTGACTACAAAACAAACCGTAGTCCTCATTTGTATTATTTTCCATTCAAGTTTCTTTATTTCATTTAATTCTACAATTCCTAAGTAGGTGTATCCTTCTTTTCCAATCTCATTTATTATTTCGCCATTCAAAATATTTCCTTCTCTTTTAACAATTTCTCTCTTTTCTAATTTCAGTCCCACACTTCTTCATACCAAATTTCATACCTATGTCATTACTGAACATTTGAAAAGTCCTCATAAGCATAGCTAACTGGTTTTCGTTTTTTTTCGCATACAACCTGAAGTCATCCATAAATGGTTTACCCGTTACTCCTTTTGTCCCTAACGTAACACGCATTTACCTTTCGTAATATGAACGACAAGGGTGCCATATTCAAAACAAACAAAATGGCGACAAGCTGTCCCTCTTAAAATTCAATTTCTTCACATAAACTTTTCTAAGATCGTCTCCGTTTGATGTCAATGACAATTTTCATTATTTTCATACTTCATTCCAAAATATATCGCATATTCGTCATATTCCAAATATTTCTATACATCGCGTAGATCATGTATGTGGATTCATACTATATATTTTGCCGTGATCTATCCATGACAGGCATTGATTTGTGGATCTTCTCTTACAATCCCGAAGTACTGTAGCATCAATAAGCAATTGGTCCTTAGTCTCTTTACTATCGCCCCCTTTTTCATCCGATATGATATCTTGCTGTTCCACATATTGGTAAATCTCATCTACCAAAATGACTGTAAATAGTTACCACATCAGTGGAAGGCAGATGATGAGCCGATAGTTTTTGATGTATCATTCTTGCATGCTCCATTCAGTAATTACACCTGTCAACATTCCATCAATTTGAGATGCTATCCTTCCATGCAAATTGTAAAGTTTTTTTAACTAATACACCTGTACACGATTTGTCCGATGAATTTCCAATTTGGAATTTTCTTGCATTGTTTACTCATCTGTCTCTTTTGTATTTCATTATTCACATTACATTTCTTTTTTTACACTCCAAATATCATTCCAAAACTTTGTGTACTCTTATGACTTAACTACTTCATTTATGTAGTTTGACCGTCTATTATTAAGTCCGAAAAGTCAGAAATTCTCTCTAAACTGGCAACGTCTCTCTTTACGCTTCTTCAATTTTGCGCTTTTTGTTAGCATTCTTTGTTTGGTTTCCTCTATGACAATTTTAATTTCCTTTTTTTTTTCACTCTGTATTTTTACTTCAGTTATTTGAATGTTCAGTCTTCTCCGTACCCAATTGTAATCCTAACTCGCGTTCAAGTGAGTTCACATCCATTCTAACTTTTTTTATGTCATTTTTCTTCTTTCTTTTCTATTCTGGGTCCATTTCTATTCTGGCGTCCAACTCTTCGCAATCCGATTGTTTTTCCGAAACCCAAACAAAGTAACATTCCATGATTACCTTATTAATCTCTTTACGTCACTACATTTAGTTCCAGTTCCATTCCGCCCGTTATTCTTAATATTTTCATTTAGCATTTCATTCATGAGTTTAGTAAATTTTAAGTTAGTAATCCACGGTGTTTTTTTTTTTTCGAGACACCATCTCTAGTGGTTTGAAATCGGAGGTTTCTTTCTCCTAGATGGTGGGCCGACTGTCGAGCACCACCTACTCAGAACTACTGGCTTTAAGGCGCCAGTTACTTGCTTGATACTCCTCCTCCTGTTAGGAACATAGGTATGTCGGGTTTAATAACTAAGCCACATAAGAATGACAGAACTAGATTGTCAGAGGCTACAAATTTGAGCATGACTTGGTATTACTTTATTGGAGAGTGGGATCTTGTGCGAATTTCCATCCTCGGCTGTATGGCAATAATTGGATCAATAATAATAATAATAATAATAATAATAATAATAATAATAATAATAATGATAATAATAATGATTAAGATGATAGTGATGATTATGATGATAATAGTAATAATAATAATGATTATGATGATGGTGAAAATAAAAAATAATGGTTATGATGATGATGATGATGATCATGATGATGACGATGATGATGATAACAGTGATAATAATAATGATTATGGTGATGATAATAATAATGATGATCATGATGATGATCATGATGATCATCATCACCATCATCGTCACCATGATGATCATAATAATAATAATAATAATAATAATAATAATAATAATAATAATAATAATTGAAAAAACTACAAATCCCCAATGTTTTAGGTGGACTTCAGAGCTCTGAGGTAGGTACCCCCACCACCACCACCACCACCACCACCACCACACCACCACCACCACCACCAATGAATGTTTTTAAATACGGATAACTACTTGTTTGTGCAAAAAATAAATGACATATTCATTCTCAGCATACCCAAAAACCTACAAAAAGTCGAAAAATTAAAGGTGAATGACCAAGAGTCGGTAAACTAAAACTTTTTTTGGTGGTATGCTTTGGGAGTACTTTATAGGAGAGTGGGAGCTCGTACCCATTTCTATCCAGGGCAGTATGGAAATCATTAAACCTATTATTATTATTATTATTATTATTATTATTATTATTATTATTATTATTATTATTATTATCATCAATTATTGATCTATAACTCTGTACAAATATTTATGGATTATTCTTCAAACAGAAGTTTGCTTGTACTGGGTTCAAGTAGTGTTGGATTGTAATATAATACTATTTTTTATGAAAATTTGAGACGCTTAATATTGATGGATACATTTTTCTATAAATGGAAAATTAAAAAGAATAAATATCACAAAGTTAATGATAAATATAATACTTAAAAGCTGATCATCCGTTTAAATTGTCTGATAAGACTTGCATTAAGGAAAATTGTATGTTTTCGATGTGATGTTCAACTTTAATATAATGACGACCTTCCAATATTTAATACTAGCTGAGATATTCAATAATTATATATATATATATACATATATATGCATATATATATACGTATATACATACATATACACATATGTATGTATACATATATATATTCCTATATGTAATACTGGGATATTCAATAATTATATATACAAATATATAAACATATACATATATATATGCATATATATATATAAATATATACATATATATGCATATATATATACATATATATATGTATATATATATATATATAAGAAAAGGCTTCCTTCAGTCTTGATAGACGATGGATACCCACTGTAAGGGTGCCTGTGCGTGAAATTTTTGTGGCAAGAGTTGCTCAATCTCCAACCACACATCTCCTCGACATTGTTGAATACCAGTGGCAAGCGGAGGTTCAGGACGACTGGAAACAATGCTGAGAGAAGCGGAAAGGACATACAGCGCTTAGAATTCCCAAATGGTCACCCGTCTAGTACTTGCGAGGCTCAACGTTGCTTAACTTCGATAATCTGACTAGAACCGGTGTGTCAACATGATTTTGCCGTATATATACATATAGTTATACCTATATATATATACATATATATACATATATATACATGTATACACATATATAAATGCATATATATACATATATTTACATATATATACATTGGTATATTTAGGCAGTATTTTTTCATTCAAGCAAATATTATTAAATACAACGGAGACATTTTGTCTTTTAATTCTTTTTTTTTTTTTTTTAATTTTTCAATTTTTCGTATTGTCTTTTTTGTTTCAAAATCAAAAATATTAATAAAGGATCCATACATGTTGCTGTTACGAGCGCTTTCGATTCGTCCACGAATCATCATCAGGTGTTAAAAATACAGGATTGCGAAAATGAGGATTAAAAATGAAAACTAAAATATATATATTCAGTGATGAGTTAAAATAAAAGTCGATTAAGAATAAAAGTCGTTTAAAAATTCGAGTGTTAAAACCAGCAAGTTCGTAGACACCATGTACGAAGTCCGTCCAACACGGACTACGCAAGACATTTCAGAACGTTACTGCTTTTTTGAAATGCAATGTCATTTATATTAGGTTGAAGAGCTCTAATGTACGACGCTTCAAGAATCTTTAATTTTTTTACATTATTTTCCCGTTGTATAATTTTTGTGTTGTCAACGAGGACCTTTCTAACATTGGAGGGGGGACAGCTATGTTCTTTTTTTAAATGTTTGTAAATCGCGCTTGTGTCGTTAAGGTGCATAGTTATTCGCCGGGACAACGTTGTTGTTGTATGCCCAATGTATGTATTATTTTTGGAGTTACATTCTGATTAAATTTATTATCTATTATAGGAAATTTCGAACACAAAACCTTGTGGTTAAAAACAACTCTTCACCGGCGATAAAAACGTTGGAGCAAACCAATGTAGTGTATAAATTTAAATGCTCTATTGGAGAATGTAACTCCAAAAATAATACATACATTGGGCATACAACAACAACGTTGTCCCGGCGAATAACTATGCACCTTAACGACACAAGCGCGATTTACAAACATTTAAAAAAAGAACATAGCTGTCCCCCCTCCAATGTTAGAAAGGTCCTCGTTGACAACACAAAAATTATACAACGGGAAAATAATGTAAAAAAATTAAAGATTCTTGAAGCGTCGTACATTAGAACTCTTCAACCTAATATAAATGACATTGCATTTCAAAAAAGCAGTAACATTCTGAAATGTCTTGCGTAGTCCGTGTTGGACGGACTTCGTACATGGTGTCTACGAAGTTGCTGGTTTTAACACTCGAATTTTTAATCGACTTTTATTTTAACTCATCACTGAATATATATATTTTAGTTTTCATTTTTAATCCTCATTTTCGCAATCCTGTATTTTTAACACCTGATGATGATTCGTGGACGAATCGAAAGCGCTCGTAACAGCAACATGTATGGATCCTTTATTAATATTTTTGATTTTGAAACAAAAAAGACAATACGGAAGATTGAAAAATTTTAAAAAAGAATTATAAGACAAAATGTCTCCGTTGTATTTAATAATATTTGCTTGAATATATATACATATATATACACACACATGCACACACATATATGTTTGCGTGTATGTGTGTATATATATATGTGCGTATATATATATGTGTGTATATATATATGTGTATATATATGTGTGCATATATATGTAATCAGATCTTGGGTGAGCCACTTTGTTCGAATCAAAGATTGTAGGCTGCCAGAACAATTTTTTTACGGGGAGCTGGAAAATGGCAAGCCTCCTCAACACAAGTCTAGGAAGAGGTTCAGGGACTCTAAAAAGAATAATTTGAAATTCTTACAAATCGACATCGACACATGGGAAGAACTTACTCTGCAAAGGCCGAAGTAGCGAAAGCTTGTACGTGAAAGTTGTGATGCTCTAGGGAAAAAAAAGCAGGCTCACAGCACTCTGAAGCGAGAGCTTCGCAAAGGTTTTAACCATGACACACAGAGCTGGAAATGCGACACTTGTGAACGAGTGCTTTTGTCAAAAGCTGGCTACGTCAACCACCTTAAGTCGCACACAACTCCTATTCAGGTCAACTTTGCACATATTAATCCGAACAGACGGATCTGTTTAACAAAGTTTGCAAGTCTACTGCTGATCTGAGAAGACATGTGATTGTTCATAGGAATACCCTTCAACCTCGGGAGGAAATCAACTCGATGGAAATTGCTAAATTTGTATGTCACATCTGCCTCAAGATGTGCAAATCTGCGGCGGCAGTTCAGAGTCATCTGAGATGCCATGGACAAGATTGGGAGAACTCAATGAGACGGCGATCATCTGGAAAAACGCAGTAGTCATCATATATATATATATATATATATATATATATATATATATATATATATATATATATAGATAGATAGATAGAGAGATAGATAAATATAGATATAGATATAGATATAGATGTAGATATGTGTATATATGTATGTGCGTGAGTATATATATATAGGTATATATATTTCTCTCTCTCTTTCTCTCTCTTTCGCTCTCTCTCTATATATATATGTATATATATATGTATATATATATATATATATATATATATATATATACTAGCAAAAGTGCACGTCGTTGACTGGGTTCAAAAACAGCCTACAGAAAATGGACTCTGATTTATGAAAGTATGATAGGTTATGAAAAGGAAGGGTTGTAAAGAGATAGCTTCGAATTTCGGAGTATCAAAACCAAAGCAAAATATGATGAAAGTAAAAATAAAATAGATAAACCCCATAATTTATTATATCATACCTGTTCACACAGAAAAACTTATCACAATATTCTGTAGATTTATATTAAAAAAACCTTGTTAACTTTGTGACATTTCTATCGAGGTCAGGCGCGAACGAACATCCCATAATCTTATTATACCATATTTCTTCAAACTGAAACATAATTATCAAAGTATACTTACGCAGATAGATAGGAAAAGTCTTTATTAAAGTTTGTGCCTATTTCCATTCTAGGGAGGCCAGGCGCGAATGCAGGCCCCACAATTTTATTATAGCATCCCTATTAACGTTGAAACATACTTATCAAAGTATTATTATGTACATCTATATCAAAAACACTTGTAAACTTTTTTTTTTCATTTTATATTTCCATACTTTGGGGGGCAGGCGCGAACGCAGACCCCACAATTTTTATGAACCGCCGTTCTGCCAGATCAAACATACCCATTCCTGATCCTCGATACATCTTCTATCATCATTTTTTTAAATAGTCAACCATATAGGAGCCTATTAAGAGACACACACAGACGTTCAGCTTTATATATATATATATATATATATATATATATATATATATATGTGTGTGTGTGTGTGTGTGTGTGTGTGTGTGTGTGTGTGTGTGTGTGTGTGTGTGTGTGTGCATTAGTGTTAGAAAGAATAATCGGAATAGGCATCGGAAATTAAAAAAACGGATTGCGGGGGGTTAGCAGAATCGGTATTGGAATCATAAATGTTTTATCTATTTTTCGATGCAAAAAACGATTTAATAGGAATTACCACTGAGTATTCAATCTATAGATTCCCACTTCCCGCGAGTGTGTACTTCATTACGACACATGTATTACACAGCTATTTAAATTAATCCGTCTCATCTTAGAAAAAAATAAACAAATCTATAGCAAATATTCAAGGATTTTGAAAGAATTTGAATCAGTAATTGTATCGGATTCGGAAATTTAAAACAGAATCGGTAATACTGCCGGGATAGTGAAAAAAAATGCAATCATCGCATACTTTATATATATATATATATATATATATATATATATATATATATATATATATATATATATATACAGAGAGAGAGAGAGAAATATATAGAGAGAAATATATATATATATACTTATATATATATATATATACACGCACATACATATATACACATATCTCTCCATATATATACAATCATATATATACAATCATATATACATACACATATATATACAAACACACACATATGTATACACACACATATATATACACACACATATATACACACACACACATATACACAAACACACACACACACACACATATATATATATATATAACCTATTGTGGGTCGTTTCCAATATTTTTCTCGATACCCATACAATTACAATTGTATCAAAATCGTGAAAAATATTGGAATGGAACCATCATTAATGCATATGTATTTGGAGATATAAATTTATTAATACATTTGAACACAAGCGAGGATCTCTCTAAACGTCTTTTTGCTATCATCTGATGAGAAAAATAAAGAGAAATCGATGAATTTTTACATTTAAGGTGCGAAATGACTATTAAAATATGCAATTTAATTCATTGAACAGTTAAAAGATGATTAAAATGGCAACAACTGGGGGAAATATAAAAGGGAGGGGCTCAAAGTTCTCGAAAGCGGTTCAATATTTTTATCGATTCCTTCTGCCGGCACAAATATTTTAGAATCTCGATAGAGACAGATTCCAAAACTTTTGAATGATTTTTGGAATCCGCTCTATGAAGTACCTCAAACAACTCTGTTTCATTCTTATTGGTACAACAAGGGTTCGGAACTAAATGCTGTCAAGTAGCAGAGTCTAAATCGCAGAGGAAGGACGACTCAGATGCTACGAGAATCTTTCTAATCTTGGATGAAACGTGCTGGTTCATACGAGTTTGCAAATGCAAATAAGTCCTTCCCACATAACCAGCATCACACTGTCATTTAAATGGATAAACAATATTACGGTAATAGATGTACGGCAAACTATCTTAGCAAAAAGAAGGAAATGCATGTCTAGTAGTATATACCAGACGCAAGGAAACAGAGTACAAGCAATTAATAATACTTCTTACAATCTGTTAGTTAATTTTGCACAATTATCCCCTATCCATGGTAATATACATATATACATATATATATATACATGCATGAATATATATATATATATATGTGTATGTATGTATGTATGTATGTATGTATGTGTGTATATATATATGCGGCAAAAAGAAAGTCCGCATTTGTATTTTCTTTCAAAAACTGCAAATTTGAGCTAAATTTGATGTAACTGTTTAAACAAACTATATCCCATTTGATTGGCTATTTATTCCTTTATAATGGTGCCTGTTCATATTGGACTTTTAATTGAAATATTCTAGTGTTCACGTCAATTTTAAAAAGTAACTTCACATTGAGGAGGCAAAAAAAATGTCCGCACAATAAAAAATTGTTATTTAAATGCAATTTTAGGACATTAATGCAACACAAATACAACAGGAACACAATGAATTAGTTAATATTTAGTAGCATAGCCCTTCTGCAATTTGACAGCCTGCAATCTTTTTGGAATCCCTTGAATTAGACGGCAGCAATACTCCGGGGAAAGGGCATCCCACTTTTCTTTAAGTTTTGTCCAAAGTTTTTCCAAATTTGAAATTTTATCATTGCGTAGCTGTTACTTGATATAATGGCATACGTGTTCGATAGGATTGAGGACTGGAGATTGTGCAGGCGAATCTACACCGGAATATCATGCTCTTCCAGGACCCGTTGACACTGCCAGCTGTGTGAATGGGAACATTATCCTGCAGTAAGATGGGATTATCATCCAAATTCCGAGCAAAGCTGGGTAGAAAATGCTCAGTCAACATATTCATGTACTTGTTCGAATTAATTCGACTTGCAAGCGAACTATAGACCCTGGACCATTAGTACTAATAATGCCCCACACCAAAACTGAACCTCCTCCACCTTTCAGCGTTGAAACTGAGCACTTGGGATTAAATTCTTTGTCTTTCCTCTGACGGACGTAATGAATATCATCACTGCCTAGCCTATTGAACTTGCTTTCGTCGCTAAAAACACTTTTGACTAATATGAAGAGGTATGATCTTCAATGCATCTGACGAAGCCCAGACGGCGCTTTCTGTTGTTTACAGAAATCATTGGCTTGCGTCTTGCAACATATCCTCGCAAATTAAATTTCTTTAATCTGTTTTTTACAGTAGAAAGAGACTACTTTTTAACAAGATTGCACTGTTGTTGGATTTGGGGAACTGTTTCAAATCTGTTTCTTAGGCTGCAGATCTTGATAGCATTGTCTTCCCTGTTAGAAGTAATTCTATTACGACCAGATTTAGGGCCATCACGAACATTGCCGGTCTTTTGGAGCTTTTCCACAGTCTTACGTACCGTTTTCTCATCACATTTCAATCTTCGACCGATTTATCGATTGGATAAACCAGAAAGGTGGATATTAATAAGATCCTGACGATCACTAAGAGAAAGCCGTGGTATATGGATTAAATGTTATGTTGTATAACCTGGAAGAAAAGCAAGTACGATTAGAGATGCTTTGTTGCCTGTTGATGGATATTTTAAACTGATTTAGGGGCGAAAATTTAAACTAGCTTTAAGCGAATTTGTTGCTGCAGATTTTCTTTTTGCCTCCTTAATTGGAAGTTATTTTTTTTTAATTGAGTGAACACTAGAATATGTCAATTAAGTAAAATATGAACAGATAAAATTATAGAGGAATAAAAGTCAAATCAAATTAGGTATAGGTTGTTTAATCATTTACATTAAATTAGCTTAAATTTGCAGTTTTTAAAAAAATTACAAGTGCGGACTTTCTTTTTGCCGGCACTGTATACTGCTATATTTACGTAGCATTTTTATATTCAAACATATATTATTAAATACAACATACATACTTTGCTTCATGAATATTTTTATTTTTTCGATTGTCCGTATAATCTTTTTTATATAAAAATCGAAAATATTAATGAAAGTTCTATAGTTATCAAAATACTATACAAACAGGCACACACACATACACATATACATACACACATATTAGTGATGGGATGATTTAAATATTTTCCCACGTTCTAACATAATTACCAATTTTATTCCAAATTCCCAATTCCGATAAAATTACCCATTCTGATTCTTTTTCATATCTAAATATATATGTATATATATATATATATATACATATACATATACATATATATATATATAACTATGCAGTTGATTTAAATTATTTATTTTCGTATTACCTTAAATACCCATGTAATACATGCATAGATTCCCACAAATAAAAAAATACACTAGTGCAGATGATCTATAGATTTAATTTTATTATTAGTAGCACACGGAAATTTGTTTTAAGGGAAAAAATGAGAAAATCGTTTCTTGGTATCGGCAAATTCGATATCGATTCCGATACCCTATAAAATTCTGATTTTATCGATTCCGGATTTCTATTCCGAATAATCGTTTCAACATTAATATATAAACATACACTTATATATATATATATATATATATATATATATATATATATATATATATACACGTATGTGTGTGTTTGTACATATATATGTGTGTATATATATACACATATATATGATCTATATATATATGATCTATATGCATATGCATATGATCTATATACATATCATATACAAACTACTAACACCCGAAAGTATCCTGTACCTCTATAAGGCAACTATTCGCCCATGTATGGAGTATTGCTGTCATATTTGGGCTGCTGCATCGGCTGCTAGTCTCTCGCTCCTTGACAAGGTTCAAAAGAGAGTCGCCAATCTGATAGGCCCTCAACTGGCATCTAAGCTTCAGCCTCTGTCCCATCAACGAAATGTTGCATCCCTCTGCCTGTTCTACAAGTATTTTAATGGTGAATGCTCTGACGAACTCCAAACACTTGTACCCCCCACGTCGTGAACACCATCGACAGACCCGACAGGCTGCAAAATCCCACCCCCACACTGTAGAGATCTCTAGATGTAAAAGATCTTTCTACTCCAGTAGTTTCTTCCCAAGAACCGCTAGACTTTTGAATTCCATTCCAGGTCCCTGCTTCCCCAACTGTACTGACGTGCAGAAGTTCAAGTGCAACGTGAACCAACATCTTGCTGCCCAAATCCCTACATAGTACCCCAGTAGTTGTTGCCCCTGATAGTAGCCCTTTACACCAAAGTGGCAATGTTCCTTGTTTGGGATGAAAATGTAATAATATATATATATATATATATATATATATATATATATATATATATATATATACATATATATATTTATATATCATCTATATACATATATATATACACATATATACATATATATATATACACGCACACATATATATATGTATATGTATATATATACATATATACGCAACATAATGAAGATTTAGGCGTCTGCCTAAATTAAGCGTAGTAAGAAGTATGTGTGGCCATTCCGTCGATTTCCACTCCCTCTCTCTCTCTCTCTTTCTCTCTCTCTCTCTCTCTCTATCTCTCACTTTCTCTTTCTCTCTGTGACAACTAATTCATCATAATAAACGGAAAGAAAGTAAAAGCAAGAAAGAGAAAAACTACCTGATAGCTTGACTTTATCTAATGTTTAAACAATCACCAGCGAGAATGCAAATGTCCTTTTCATCCCATGTATTAATTTAGTTTCTTTTGACCCCAAGAACATGAATATTACACTAGATTCTATTTTTATTATTATTTTTGCCAAGTCGGGCCATACTAAGTTTCTTGATATGAGATTTATTAACGTTTCTGAACAAACAATAAAGAAATAACGACTTTATATAATTCAAAATCAATGAGTCACACTGTGATATTTTAAAGAATCACATATAATGAAGTGAAAACTTTTACATATAGTCGCCAACCCAGTATACCGAAGGTTTCGCTAAATTGCTTCAGTAAAGACCGATGTTTCATTCACTAGTTGAAAACAGAATAAACTAAATGTTAAATCAAATCAGATACTATGGTGTTCCCAAGTTGCATTTGATCCGAATGCCCTTCTCTACTTATCTGTAATTGTCAAGTGCCAAATGTGATTTGGTTTCTTGCACTATGAAAACTCTTTCAAACATCTTATTGAATGCCTAAATCTTTTTCTTAATGGCTAAAACTCTGTTTTTATGCTTATTTTTGTTGAATGTAGAAATATTTCTCAGAATACATCTAATTTAGTTTATACTAGCGGGTAGAGGTGCCTGGCTTTGCCCGGTCGTAAAATACGCTTAAATATGATATTTTGATCATTTCAGATTTCGAATATATTATTGAAGAATCGTGATTTCAAAAGTAAAAAAAAAAATGGGTGTCATCAACTAACCGAAAGTAAAATTGTAGCGTTCAAAATTGGTGACGTCATCACTGCACCAAATGACACGCAGATGAACTGATGAAAAGATGAGTGTAGAAAATGTGTAACGATTTTTTTTTATATTTTGACCTTTTTATCCTCTTAAAAACAGTTTTAATCGGCTAAAGACCCGTAAAAAGCGGTCCTTATAAAGATTCAATCATTTGAGACCATCAGCACCGCTCTTCGACTTTTAGTTTCGGAAGAGATAGAGTTTGAAAATGTGGAGACAGACAGACATATGTTACGTTTTTGCTCTATAATAAAGGGTTGAGTGTTTGTTGCGTCATCTCTAATAATGGATTAGAAGAGATGACGTGTTATATTATATATTTATGTTGTATCATAAAGGGAATTGTGTGTGAGTGACATGTATTTTCAGAACCTACCTCTGCTTCTTCGATGTTGGACCATCTAGAATTTCTCGTCCTGGAGGGAGACTTGATACCTGTTTTGGGATGAAGATTCAATCACCCCAACACAAGAAATTGGTTCTATCGTTTATTTCACTTTTCCCAGATGTCTTGCAGAAGGTGGAATGTGAAATCGGCCTGTGTGGGTTCTTCTTCTACACACGTCAGCGTTCGTCCCCCCCAGTGAAGAGAAGGAGACAACGGGAAGCCGTCCGTTGTCTTCTGAGTCCAAATCAAATCTCCACGATTCAGCTAACCTGATCACATGACTCGCACGCAATCCAATCAGCTGATCTTAACTTCCGGTCAACGTGTCTACACTATAACTCACCTCTTCCCCCTCTCTCTCTCTCTCTCTCTATTCCTTAACACATAGTGAGTTTTATAAATTAGATTTATAAACTAAAAATAGCGACATAGTTGATTTAGAATTAGGCTTGCTCCATTGGTCAGCAACAGTAGTTTGATCGAAAGGCAAATAACTGTTTCTATTAAAGAAAAATGCGGTTAAAAATAAATTATGAAGAGAATTCACTTTTCTCTATGCAATCTATCATCACGCTACGCAGTAATTCACATCGGTACTTTTATCCAGAAATAATCAATATTCTTAGAAGGAAATGTGTAAGGCAGGATTTGCTTTAGTATGACAATTATTGTTACGGTTGGTGGCTTTCATGATATCAATCCTCTTTTTGTGCTGATCCCGTTTCCACTAGTTTTTATTCCAGAACTGCTCCTAGTTCTCCTTCAATTGTATTTTTTTTATGTTTGTTAAGCAGTGCAGTTCCTTGTCAAGAATACTTTTTAATGTGGATTTTATGTGATTTGTTCTGACCCGGTTGTTTTTTGTTTGTTTTTTTTTGTGTGTGTCGATCTGTTTCTCTTTTCAAATTTCTTTTCCGAAGACATTTTCATGTTTCACGTTCGCAATTTTATTGTCTCTACCATTTTTTTTTTTAATTTTAACTCTTTAACTCATTTTTACTTCAAACAAGGCATATTGTCACGGGCAATAGAGACTGTGTCTAATCGAACACTGTGAGGAGTTGAGCAGCGAGGTCTCCGTTAGCATTATATTTAATTTACATAGGTTACTACATTCAGGGAAGCAGAAAACATGGAGGGAATTCGGACGTCTAACATTTCGAGGAAAGAAACTATTAGAATCTAAGGTTTATCAGCCTCAATAAACAAACAGTGAATGCGTAATTTTTTTTTCTGTTTTTCGGGTTAATAGCGATAATGTATTATATCATTTTACTTTCAGTAATCGATGTAATGTAATTGGGTTGTTCAATAATTCGCATCGTTAAGTTCATCCTTCATGGTAATCCAATTATAATCAATATGTTAATGTAAATGTTATAATGCTACACAAATAGTTTACAAGTGGTATTTTAATCACCGCATACTTTTACACAGCAAATAATCAGATAAATCAAATAAAGTTTCTTTTCTACATACGTGCGCAGTTGTTGGTATTCCATACTTTTGATCGTTGCTTTGCCATGCATTGGCCGTGATCCGCTCGTAAGGGTTGATCTGTTTAAATTAAGACACATCTACTTGTGCATGAAAACACATTAAAGACTAACTGAGAATTTTCATGATTTTTATTTAGAGAGTTTACTCTTTGTAAGAGAGAACACAAATTATCTGCCATTTAATATTCTTAACTTGTTTTTTTAACTTTGTCTTAATGATGGCGATGCACGGGTAACATTCACTTCGATTCAAGGTAAAATTTACTTAGGTTTTCATATTGTCGGGAACTTCTTATTCGACTTGCTCCCCGATTCAAGCTTACTTTTTAAGATCATTTTGTTTTTATCAGAAAAGGTGTGTCATCATTACCTATATACCTATAAAATTGAGAATGTGCATGAGGACACTTCTCAACCATATATACTCAATGAAATCTGGTATATGAGATATTTATGCATGTGAAAACTTTATAATCAGTTTTCATCTGGAAAAAAAAGAATGCTTAGGGGTCGAAATTGAACACTTGGTACGGTGGGGGGGGTCATCGGATTTTTATCTGTTTGTTTACTGTTGCACGAATGCGGATGCAGGAGTCGTTCTCATGACAAATTTCTTATGTTAAGAATAAGCAGGTTTGAAGACACTTTAAAAATTGTATCAAGCTGGTGTAATGGTTATCGTACTTGACTCAATGTCTTTAGGTTTTAGTTTCAATCTCAGTTTGCAATAAGTAAACTGTTTAGAAAAACAATACTCGCATACACATGCCTCGGTTTCTTGTCATTTTTTGTTTCATTTTTCGAAGGAATTGAACGTTACTTTTAATACCGAGCAACGCCGAGTATATCTGCTAGTCTCCTATATTTCGACACCTGCACTTCTAATGCGTTTTGTCTCAAAAAAAACTAACCTTTGACCCATCCCGCTTCCAGTCTGCCAGTTGTAGTTGAGTCTATTTCCGTTTGCTGGCAGGTTGTACTGCTATGTACTAATGTGACCCTTGCCACAATTCATACTAGTTAACTTAATCTCTACTTACTGAAACACAGCTCCAGTGGATAACATTAAACGAAAATGTGTAAGCCAATGATTATCTTAGTACGCAAGTTGTTGTTAGGATTTTATGATTTCACTTCTCTTTTTTTTGTGCCGATTTCTTCTAGTTTTTTTTTTTTTCTGGAGTTTTTCTATTTCTCCTACATTTTTTAAAAATATTTTTTTGCTCGTTCAGTTCACCGCCAAGAATATTCCGTATTTTGCTTTCTGTGTGATTTTTTTGCAGATAGTGTTGTTTTCTCTGTAAATTAATAGCTTTTCCGTGTCTTTTTTACATAGGCATGTTCATGTTTGACGAGCGCTATTCCATTCGTCGGCCTCATTTTTTCTATATTCTTTTTTTAGCTCAGAAAACATTGACAACTGGGAGACGAGGGGCTAATATTTAGGATCGTATCTAATGTGGAGTTCTAGGAAGATTAGCAGCTGTTTATCTGTTCATATTCCATTTAAACTTCTACTGTTTAGTTCAATCATGGAAACAAGGAAACAGGGAAGGCATTCCAACGTCTAGCAGTCCGACATAAAAGACTATTAAGATAGAAGGCTTGTTGACCTCTACTAATTTCAACAGATAAGAAGTGGGATTTTGTTGCTTATCGGGTTAGTTGGGACTGTGCCACCAATGAGTTAATCAGAGCACCTTGCATTAACATACTTGAAAAACAGGGACAGAGATATAACATGGTGATAGGGTTGGAGGAGTTAGAGGTTTATTAGATTTCAGACTCTTTTGGGGTCGTGTCTAATAGTGACAAACTAGTGATAGATGAACCGGTCCAGATGTGCCTACAATACTACATGCATAGGTGAATTGTTTAAATTCTTCTATTTTGTCTAAGTTTTTTTATTCACTCAATTACGTAGTGTTCGTCAGAAAACTGTTTTTTGTAGCTGTAATCAGCATATTTATACTTTGATTTATCTTATATCTTTTTCTTTAATTAGATTATAGGTGAAATCTTAAATGTTATGAGTTCTTTTCCCAATCCATTTCTCTTTTTAATAACGAAGTATGTAAATGACAAAGTTGTGGCACGAGCGTAACGTCACAGTGGATTCGGAGAAAGAGGCGAAAAAAAAACAGAAAGGAGAAAAAAAAAAAAGCACAAAGCCCCTGTCCGCGCGGGAGAAACTTTGAACCACATTTCGGCGTGACAAACTTTTAAACATGTGTCGACGCGACAGGAACTTTTACCTACGTGTCGGCGAAAAAGGAACTGTTTTTAACACGATACAAGACTCGTTAATTCTCTGGACTTTTACCAGACTGTCGGGCGGTTGTGGAATGTTTCATGAATTACACACATAGCAGATGGTTATAGCCGCAGATTTAAAAAAAAAATGTGAATTGACCTAGCAAGGAAAAAACAGGAATTCGACCATACTCAGTTGGTTTGGAAAATTACGTGTCAAAGGCTTATGGAGGGGGTGACTGGTAATAAGTGCAGTTTTCTTTAAACTAAATAGAAGCTATTGTCGAATTTCTGGTTCTTTTTGCGTGATTTTTATACATAGCGTTCGATACGTGTTGAAATGTAACTACCATGTTACAGGCAGAATAAGATACCAAATTCACTTCATCAATGGAACACTGACAGAGTATATTTCTTGCAATAATGGGAATAAATGCGTTAATTCTCTTATACTACTGTCAAATACTTAATCGATTTAATTTACACTTTGTTTGCTTTCATGTAAGTTCAAGTTAAATGTATTTGTGTGTGTGAGTGTGTGAGACAACAACTATGGAAGGTAGTAATTACTCGGCATCCATATCCGGTCGCGATTAAACATTTGAAGAAGGCCAGAGGATGAGTTATCCGAAACGCGATGAAACAACAATAACAAAGATGAAGAAAAAAAATTTCGAAAAAACAAAAAGAAAAAATAATGCATAAAACAACGATCTCTCATTATGTTGATGAGAAGCATGGATCTTTGAAAGGTGTCTAATTAAATTTGAATGGTCATTGAAATATCGCATCAAGATCTGACCGCGATTAAGATCGAAGCATATAAAGATAAGATCAGATCAATTGCATTCGGTTGTCTAAAGAAGATATTTTTCTAAAAACAACAATTCTCAACTCCGCCGTTCTTTGCTGTAACTATATACAAATTCACAATAAACACGACAAAGAATTTAGGAAAACTTGTGTTCGCACAAGTTCAACTCTTTTGCTCGACACCGAAAATAAAACAAAGGAGTCTAAAAGAGGGCAAATCCACCAAGAATGCTGTCAATAGAGGCATTTTATGTCATTATGAAAGCAAATTATAATATAAATAGTAGCTAATTACAATAAACACATAATGCATGATCAACGGGTCACGCTTCGTGGAGCACATATATAAAATAAAAATAAAGATTAGTCAACAAACATCAGGTTTAAATAGTACTGTTTTTTTTTCTTAAAATATGAGTATACACAGTTTTCAGGATTTGTTTTTTAATAATTAGGATTTTCTATGACACGTTTCAAGGGTTTACCACGTTTTTATTAGCGGATCTTCTCCCTTTCTATTGCCGCCATCTTTTTGTAATATTGCTTTAGAGAAAAGCGTTTCACAGTTTTCCTCACCGAGTATTTATAGAGACTAGCAGGACTTGTGGAAATTCCACGGTGGCATTTTTCATATGTAATATTTTGCTGCTGTGCATTCTGTGGACATTCAGCGTGAATGGACACCCCGCAATATTATTGTAATCATTTTATTAAAACTGTAAAAGTATTTATCTAAGTAATCTGGTTAATGTCAGAATATATTGTGTTATTACGGTTTATCTCGAATATTCTTATACGAGTCTGTGACATATTTCCATCCTATGGATGCCCCGTGCGAACGGAACCCCACGATATCATTATACCATCTTAAGGCAACAGATACAACACTTGAATTCTTGCCAGGAGACCAAGAAGGTATATTTTAGTTTCACGTACATCCCAAAAGCGAAATGATTAAACATTTTTTTTTTTTACATTGTGTTTTCGGTGATCGGGAGACCCTATTTATTAAAAAGGGGGATAGAAAGCGATAACATACTGCAAACATTATATTAGTGCATCCATATATTAATTTAATGTTCGTAGTATGTTCTCAGCTTCTATCTTTTTTTTTTTAAATTAGTAGGATCTCCCGATGGAATAATTTATAATCTGGAAACTGTTACATACGGACGTTAAAGGAACGACCGTATTAATATATAGATGAAATAACTGATTAGCGTTTTTTCATTGACATTTTCATAAGAAAAGCAAACTTGTTTCGTATTATTTGGCTTCTTCGAACCATTGGTACAACGTTTCTTCTGGTGTATCTTGTTAAACCTAGGAATTTGCACGAGATTTCAACTGGAACCCTTTATTTAATCCTCTGGGGTAGCATGTTTTCGTTCTGTCGGTCATGACTGGGTAAATATCTTAATTCACAAGGACTTCTGGCGCACTTGATATAGTTCGTGAAATTCAGTTGTAAAAGTTACATTCCTGGAGGTTGAAGTTTCAATTTCTAGTGCGGGCGACTCAAAAATACAATTGCAAATTACTTGAAACGATAGCATGCTACCCTTGTTGATTAAATAAAAGGTTCCGTTTGAAATTCACTGCAGATTCCCGAGTTCGACAGAAAGATTCCTGAAATCTGCAAGATACATCTTAAGAAGGGCAGAGGTTACATCGACCGAAACGCAGATGAGAATAGTAGACCAAGAATTTAAATTATATAATAAATCGTCATCTATGAAATTCATGACCATGATATACTGGCTTGTCTAAACCCTGATTCTGGATATCCTGTAAAAAGCCCGCCTCTAATATCGACAATTCGCCCACACGAATATTTTAATTCGCGAAAATTCGCGCTTCTCATGTGTCTTTCTTTTGAACTATGACCTAGTTAACAACCATTTCCAACAATGTGTTTTTAGTTCAAATGAAATTTAAAGTCTGACAAAAAGTCAAAGTAACATTAATAGTGTTTATTAATTCTCATATTTTCTTTTCGCAGACCATTCTTACCTGGGATTTTTTGGACTTCCAATAGCAGCTGCTGTATATAAAAAATAATAATAAATCTATTTAAAAAATAAAAATAAACAAAGATTGACTCGATTATTATATTTATTAAATCTTTTAAATTTTTTTTTTATTATTATTTTATGTTTGTATACCGTCTTCAACGGTGTTCAGTTTAGTTTTTCTTTTCTTCCTCTCTTTTTTATTTTTACATCGTCCATATTTTTTTTTAATTTATGTGTCTGTTCGTATTGCTGCCGCGGTGATATGACTTCTTTCTCGAGACCATAAGGAGTCCAGCATCCCACTAAGTAAATACGTGTTTTCACTTAGAGATGCCTCAACACAGTAATTATATATATATATATATATATATATATATATATATATATATATATATGCTTGTCCATTCATTTTGAGGTTTTCTAGTATTTTTATATCATTTTAACATTCAAAGTTATTTTTTAAAATTGGTTTGTTGGGTTTGTTTAGCGTTGTTTAATTAATTGTCCTTTTCATTTATTAAAGGAGAGAGAAGAGTAAATAACGTTCTTCGCCATTTTCTGTTTTGTTGTTGTTGTGTTTTTTTTTTTTTTTAAATTCTTTGACAGGGGAGCTTTTGGAAAGTTTTTTTCATCGCTTTTAACTTTGTACAATAAAAATATATGTAAAAAAAATAATGGTGACGAGTGGAGTTCAACAAAGGGAGAAAAAAAAACACCCTGATAGAAATAAAATTAATGTAAAACAAAAAAAAAAATTGGGAATAAAAATAAGTCAAATATCTACCCTCCCTAAAATTAAAATAAAAGGGATACCCACGATATCCTTAAGAGAATACGGAATCGAAGTGAAATCACAGGAAAAATGTCACGTTTTATTTCATTGGTAGCTTATCGTACGATTCGATCTATGAATTCTATAAAATTACGTTATCTCAAAATTGTAATCATAAATAAACGTAATTCGTATTCGCGCAGGACTTCCGTTCGGCTAAAATACATACTAACTAAACAAGCGGAAAACATTAATGGATTAATTACATATAAATTTCCACGAGTAAATGTTACCAAAGCGTTTTATACTATTGAATCACAATATTTACTTAAATAAAATTTCATTTTATGCTGTATTATCTTATGTTTCAATAGGGAAATGTATATCTCATTCGCATAAACAATTTCTTCAAGAATCCCTATTTTATTTTTAAACATTAAATCACCATGATACCTCATTCACGCAACTGAACAACTTAGAATACCTCCAAAGCCGATGAATAGTACAGACATGAATAAATAAAATCTTAAACTGACTAATGAGACAAGATTGGCTACTGTTTGTCACCTGTTATAAACGCCAAATAAACATAGCTAAATAGCTTTTTTATTATTATTTATTCAAATTTCCACCCCAAACAAGCCACAGTTCACCTTTAAAATAGGTGGCTTCTATCGGGGACATAAGTTGCAGGGATATTATGAAGGGAGATGAGTGGCAAGATGTTTGTTCACATTACACTTGAACTTCTGCATGTCAGTACAGTTGGGAAAGCAGAATTCCGGAAGCGAGTTCCAAAGTTTAGTAGTTCTGGGGAAGAAACTATTGGAGTAGAAAGCTTTCTTACACCTAGGGATCTCTACTGTGAAGGGGTGGGATTTAGCTGCTTGTCAGGTTTGTCTAGAGCGTTCATGTTCAGGGGATACAAGTGCTGGTAGTTCGTCAGATCATTCACCATTAAAGTACTTGTAGAACAGGCAGAGGGATGCAACATTTCCTCGATGGGACAGAGGCTGAAGCCTAGATGACAGTTCAGAACCTACCAGGTTGGCGACTCCTTTTTGAACTCTGTCAAGAAGTGAGAGACAAGTAGCAGATGCACCAGCCCAAATGTGATAACAGTACTCCATACATGAGCTTATCCAATAAACATATTCCTACTCTGGCTGGTTTGGTCGATGATGCAATTGGATCCTAGAAAACTCCGAGTTATCTCCAAGCTAAGAAATGCCCCAGAATGAGTGAACTTTTAATGACTGTAAACAAGCTTCCGGTAATGGCTGGACAGTCAATCGGTAAAAGATGAAAATGTACCTTGTGTAGGCTTAAGCTATACCCTTAAAAAAAAACTCCTCCTCTCTAGCTAATTCAAAAACATTTCGATTTTTGTAAAGTGGACGAATTCTTGTGTAGCATAAGATCTAATCCGATTGTCACTTCAAACAGGCGATCTAAAATAGCCAACCTTCTCAAAGTGAAAAGCTAATAAATGGGGGTGTAAACCACAGATGATCGCACTGGACTATATTTGATCCAAACAAATGATCTGAGCAAGGATATCTCGACTATCTACCGAGAACCGATCCTCCACATTTATGAAAAAAGCAAGATGAAGTACAGATTGACACTAAAGTAAAAGCCCATTGCGTTAAATGTACGTAACCATTATTAACCCAATAAAACTTTTAAATTAGAAAAATATATAATGCTAACCATTTGTTTATTGCAATAACAATTTGGAATTTTTTCCTCCGATTCGTTTATTTCGGTACATAAAATGTCCATCATTGTATTATATCGCACAAACATAATCCTTCATAATACCCGAGCATTCATTAATTCTATCTTAAAAGGCTTCTAGGTCATTTTAAAACAAACAAAAACAGAATGTAGGTGGTCAAAGTTCCTGAAATAGATATAATTTTTGTATCGACTTTTTCAGCATAAAGGTTTTCGAATAGCGATAGAGACAGATTCCAATTTTTTAAAATAATATTTGGGTATCCGCTCTATGTAGTACTGAAAACTACCCTCTTTTATAATTATTAGCACAACATGGATTCTCAACCAAATGTTGGCCAATAACAGAATCCAATGTTGCAGCGGATGGGGAGATTCACACATCCCACCCTTCTCTTTCTAATCTTAGATGGAACCTGATGGTTTATACGAGTCTGCAAATGTAAAGTCGTCCACCCCACATTATCAGCATCACACTGGCATTTTAATTGATAACCAATATTCTTGTAGGGGATGTACAGCAAAGTATTCTTGCAAAAGAAGGAAAGGCGGGTCTCGTAATATATACCAAACGCAAGGAAACAGTACAGTAGAAGCAATTAATAATACTTCTAATAATCTGTTTAGTCAATTTATACTATTATCCTCCTGTCTTTATTTTTGCCAATAATATTTTTCTTTGCATGTTATCGATTTTCTCCTGACGAGGTAATAGCTGAAAAAGCGCTTAGAAGATTTATGCATATATATATATATATATATATATATATATATATATATATATATATATATATATATATATGAGATATATAGATAGATAAGATAGCCAAGAGAAGCTATTAACCTCTAGCTTTTAATGTAATTTGCTATTTTTGCCTTTACATCTATTTCTGTATTCATCGCATATGTTCTCATGGAAAGTAGATATAATCATCGTTACGAAGTATACATATTGTAAAATATAATAAGATCAATTTTATATCGAGCTGTATAAAGGTTTTCCAATAAAGATTGACAGTTATCTGAAAGTGCATCGATTAAACCTGGAAATTCAAGCTAAAATAGAATACTAATAGAAAGGTGCCAATTGGCAGATAGGAAGGTATGGGATATGGCTTCTTAACTGCACGTAAGCATTATCGGCTTTCACCAAGGACATTGTAGAACTAGGGATCCATGATATGTGTGTGTGTGTGTGTGTGTATTCCTAGAAGGTGTTAACATATAAAAAGAAAAGAAAAATGCTTTCCTTGTTAGACAATTATTCTCTACAATCACTACATGGCGCCCCAGCAGTGTTGATTTAACACCACATCTCTATATTAAATATTTTTTTAAGGAATCATCAATGGTTTCCGTGTAAATCTTTTTAGGTATTATATATATATATATATATATATATATATATATATATATATATATATATATATATGTGTGTGTGTGTGTGTGTGTTTATTTTAGATACCTCTTCTAGATTTCTATAAAGTGCTGCTGTCGGTCGGCATAAAGATAAAAATATTTAGGATAGAGCGCTTTCGGTCGTGCATTTTATTTCATTCTCTTCTGACAGTGAAATAGCACATGAAGTATTTATCAGTTTTTTGGGGTTTTTTTCAAGCTGATTTAGAGAAACGGTGCTTAACATTTTATGCATTTTGAAGACTGCCAAGATTACCGACTTCTCACCAAGCGTAACGATGAGAAAATGTGTGGTCGGAAGCACTCGACTACATGTCAAGATTATATATACGATCGAAATCGTAACATTTGCTCATTTCATACATAAACAAAAACAAAAAAATAGGAAAAAAGGTAAAAATGTATAGAAAAATGAAAAAAATAAAATATGTTCCTTCCTCTATCGTTAAAGCTTCTCTTGTTTCTTAATAATATATTGTAAAATATACTTATGGCAAATAAGCTACACTGAAACTTTTGTTTCATTCCCGTGAGAAAACATCATGCTTAAACATTATACATATGTATATATGTAACAAAAATTACATAAACACACGCTATATATATATATATATATATGCGCGTGCGCGTGTGTTGGGAGGGTGATTTGCCCAGAATCATACATTTTATTCCCAGTTAAAAATGAAATACTCTGCCTGATATTGCAATGATCGTGGGTGCTACATTCGATTTTTTACTCCTCGTCTAACTGGCTACCAAGACTAGATAACCCAGTCTTCCCTAGTATTTTATCCATAGCTATATATATTTATACAACACGGATAATATATGTGTACACTGTTACAGTCATTGTATTTAATCTTATTATCATAGTCAATATTTTCCCGTGCAGTCGTAACTGTATGCGCTCGCTGGCTTATAGGGTGATCGGAAGGCTGCGGCTAACTGGCAACTGGCTGCTGACGATTGGTTTTGTCCCTGAGATGCGCTCAGAAGCCGCTGGGATTCGAACACGTCTCGCATTTGACTAAAAGGTGATGTTGTAAAATCTGCACTATGGTGATTGAGTTCAGCGGCTGTAGGTGGCGGGACATACCAGGAGTTCGCCCGAGAATATGACTGACTGTTAGAGAACATGCTGTGGCTCAAGCCGTTGGCAGTCTGCGCCAGGGACGATGCGTGTTGGTTCTGAGCCGCTGTCGCTGCCGCCACAACATCATGGTCGGACGGTGACGGTCCGGTGGCAATGTTCATAGACTGGGCACCATTTGGCCCAAAGACAGACTGACCGCTGCAATGATAGTTATAACCGCCGTTTGCTGCAGCTGCAGCAGCAGCAGCCGCCGCAGCAGCTGCTGCTGCCGACTGGGAGCAAGAGGTATTTCGGTAGATGTCAGCTGACCCTGACCCGGGACGAGAGCCGTAAGACAAGAGTTGCGGAGAGACCAACGGCGGGGGTCGACTGTTGACGTAGTTGGATGAGGCAGCCGCCGCAGCAGCAGCCGCAGCTGCTGCCGTCGACATATCACAAGAGGTTGTCGTATGGGGTACGGTCATCAAATTTTCAACCGAAAAACTCGTTGAGGTTGTTATATCCATGTTTATTGGATCTGTAGGTATGGGCAATGTGTTGGGGTTCGAGCCTAGTCGGGAAGGAACAGATACTGGCTGTCCAAGTAGACCACAATCGTTTCGCGGAGAGTCCATCGGTTCAAGTTTGGGTGTGGTCATCGGTGTTCCACCACCGGTTGTTCTGTCTATAGTGCCATTACTGTTGCAGAGGGGACCCCCTGTTAAAGAACTCGAACCACGTGAACCGGGTGACGTTGATCCGGCCGTGGTTTTACGGTCCTCGTTTAAGCCTGGTGATAGCCGTTTAATATTGGCAGTGCTATGATGTGTTGGATGGTGAGGATGTTGGTGGGGGTGGTGATGAACGCTGTTGGTGGTGTTGCCGTTCTCCTGATTCGATTGATGGTGTGGGTGGTGCGGGTGGTGTCCTCCACCTCCCCCGGGTGACGAACTGTCGTTTAGCGACGACGTCTGAGACTCACCGCAGTTGACCTCTGCGGTGTCGTCTCCACCACCGCCACGTCCGCCTCCGATCATGGAAGAGGATGACGATGATGTCTTGTCTTTCTGGATGTCGGAGTTCAGCTGTTTTTCCCGCTCCTCGCGCTCCCGTATGGCGTCCTTCTTCTTGAAACGTTTCCGACGACGTAGATAACTGCCGTTGTCGAACATATTGTAGCTGTCCGGATCCAGTGTCCAATAACTGCCCTTTCCGGGCTTCTTGTCGTCGCGGGCGACCTTGATGAAGCACTCGTTAAGAGACAGGTTGTGGCGTATGGAATTCTGCCAACCTTGTTTGTTCTCGCGGTAAAACGGGAAACGTTCCATGATGAATTGATAAATCCCGTTCAATGTGATCTTCTTGTCCGGCTGGCTCTTGATGGCCATGGCGATCAGCGCGATGTAGCTGTACGGTGGCTTGACCATGTCCTTGGGCCCGTGATGCGGTGGTGCGTACGGACTGGCATACAGCGACGGGCCACGGCTCATGGCACCGTACTGATCGTGCCCGTACATGGCCATGCCACCCATTGACATCCCGGCGTAGGCTCCATGTCTGTAGTAGTTCTGTTCACCGAACAGGGCCGGCACCATGCTTAAACTTGGTCCGTTGCTCGTTTGATAACGTGACTGAAGCCCGTTCGGTTGCATTGTGCATAACGTGTTTCAAATCGCAAAATGAGGTTGTGTGCGTGTCTAGTTCGTTGGAGACGAGAAAGTGACTTTGGTTGAATGAATGGATGTCTATCTGAAGACGCTCAGCGGGGAGTGGCGAAGCAAGGAATATCGGGTGCTTTTCGTTTTTCTATTTAAGTGATCCTTTTTGTGGCTGACTTGAATAATATCGGGTGAATGTTGATGCGGCTAGGTTCGGCTGCTATTTTTATTTCATAGATAACGTCTGAAATTAGAAAGAAAAAACGCATGTATAAGTTATTTATTCATAAAGTGTGCATCATATAGACATGTTTTATTCAATCAATTCGTTTCAACTACCAATAAAACAATGTTAAAGTTTATATATGATCCTAAATTTTATCCATAAATGAGAACATTTTAAAAAAATCATTGAAATTGATTTTAAAATCAAGCAGAATCAATAATTACAGCATTAATGAGTAACCGTTTATCTAAGCAAGGTTGGTATTCGACGATAAGGGTTAAGAATATATATAATTATCTTCACAGCCAAACAACCCTGCAGCCGACAAGAGCCATGACAGTCAACAATCCGGAAGTTCAAGACTCAAATTATTTGAGCTCATCAGTTTGACATATCTAAACCCGGGATTTGAAACCCGAGCCTCTTTCATGCGATGCAAGAACTCCACCAACTAAGCAAACGCCCCGCACACAAGAAATTCTATTAACTAACACAGATCAAGCAAACCGTGCCGAAATCCGACTGTAGAATACATTATATGATTTCTCACATTCGGAATATATATATATATATATATATATATATATATATATATATATATATATATATATATATATATTCGTAACAAGAAAAAAAATGGCAGAATGTGTCCGTTGCATGAATCATAGAAGTTGTTCAAAATTGTTTTTTTCTTTCTGTTTTTTGTTAAAAAGGTGAACATCTGATGAGTAAGTGACTAAAAATACAACAAAGACATAATTTTGCAGACTTGTTAATCGCGAACTGAACAATATTGTAATGGTTACTTTTTGAAAAGTAACAACTGAGAAAACTTTATATTTGGAACTTTGAGAACTATTACATTACGCACACACACTAATATATATATATATATATATATATAACTTACTCCATGGTTTAAAATTAATCTAAAGCGCCAGTAGACTTAATTATTTGATTCCAGAATATAATATATTCTCTTGTCAACGAAAAAACGACTATAAACTGCCATGCACATTTTTTATACAGTAACAATTACAATTGAATCTTTTTTTTTCTCCAGTAAAGTAATAAATCCTATTTTTTTTCTAATCATTTCCTTTAATTGAAATCATTTTCACGTTTTATTGGTTTCATCATTATTCTTTGTATTCTTTCTTCTAATATTACATTCCTACAAATTATAAGAAAAACAACAAGGTATGAAAAATGTACAGCTTGGCATCAGATATCAAGGTTTTTTTTTTACTTTATTGCCATGCGAAACGATCAAGTTGAAAGCCATATTGTGAGATTGTGACACGCTGCGATTGGAGCCCCGGGGGATCTTTTTCGTTAAGATTGTGCCGGAAGAAATTTCAGTAACTGAAAGTGTGGAAGTCAGGGAAAAGCATCTGAAGCGGATTTACTGTTAGAGATTAACTCCGGGTAGCTCGGTTTTAACAGGAAGGGCGGTTTATTCTGTAGGAGTGAAGCGCTATTTTTGTTTTTTCGAAACTTAAAAAGATTAGCAGATGCTACCTGAACTCCAAAAACGGATCGAAATGAATCAAGAACTTTAAGATGCTTCTATTGGAACTGTTTTCTTAGATGCGTCCACTTCATGGGTATTTTAACATCCGTCCATTAGTCCTTAAAGATCCGTCCACTCCATTAGTCCTTAAAGATCCGTCCACTCCATTAGTCCTTAAAGATCCGTCCACTCCATTAGTCCTTAAAGATCCGTCCACTCCATTAGTCCTTAAAGATCCGTCCACTCCATTATCCTTAAAGATCCGTCCACTCCATTAGTCCTTAAAGATCCGTCCACTCCATTAGTCCTTAAAGATCCGTCCACTCCATTAGTCCTTAAAGATCCGTCGACTCCATGCGCCCCATTAATTCTGCTCTTAAGATGCTACCTGAACTCCAAAAGCAGATCGAAATGGATCACCAAATTTACGATGCGCCCATTTAATCTGAGTGTTTAGTGATTTTAAAATCAAGCGAAATCAACGTTATTTAACAATTTGCAATTTTCTTACTGATGAATGTACGATTATCAAGGTTCGAGTGGTAGTAAATAGTAGGTGAAAGAGTGTCGGTTTCATGATGATAGCCACCACATGAGGAACAACAACAATGGTCGGAATGGACTGAATATTATTAAAGAAGAGATACCCAGATTACTTAGATCTGGGTATCCTATATTCAGGAGAAAATCCGATATGATTTTATTTATTTTTGTTTTGTTAGAAAAGTAATTTGTCTCATTGGATGCTCCGATATAAAGGTTAAAAGTGACACTGCTTAGTAACAGTAACAGAAATGGATAATATTAAACCTACAATCGATCAATATGATCATCTACGGCTTTCGTGATATAGATATGTGTTTATATATATATATAAATATACATAATTTAAACACTACCTTGTTTGAATATACGGTTAAGTGTCAGTTTTAGGCGTTTAGTACTTTAAAGCTTCACTGCTCACTCATTTTTCGACCAAATTTTAAACAACTATTACAGTTTATAGATCACCTTAACTATATTGTGAAATAAAAATGTCAATTTTCGTTCAGTAAAACAAAAATTATGAATTTTCTGGTGTTCAACATCGTAAAAACATATATAGAGGTGAACGACGCTTTTTATGACTGGTTTACATAGCAATCTCGTCGCTTCAGCGACTACTGTTGCTACTAATTCACTGCATTAGTAACAAGTAACAAGTGAAACAGAGTAGGAAAGCATGATAGGGAGATGATTGGGGGATTTTATTTAAAACAGACGAGTGCCGTACATTATTATTACATATGTGTTTATGGGGCAAAAAATAAAACCGAAATTAAACAAAGAACAAGTGAATATATTGGAAGCCTGGATAAATCATGGATTTCAATAAAAAAGAAAATACGAGCATGAAAAGTAATATGGTTAAGCTTAAACATGGAAAAGTAAAGGACTAGTTAAAACTGAAAAAAGACAATGACAAGATATTCTAGTAAAAATATAAATGTATTACTTAAAATATTGCAGCATCAAAATTTTTTTTAATTCAATTCATAACGTTATATAATTAATTCTTAATGCCGCAATATTTCAAGTTATAAATTTACTATGAACTGTACACATACATAAGCACCAGTATATATATATATATATATATATATATATATATATATATATATATATATATATATATATATATATATACTGGTGTTGTGTTGGAATGATTTATCAGAATAGGAAAAATCGGAACGTTTGCGGATGTCAGAATCGGTATCGGGAAAATTTTTGCATATTTTCCGATGCCAAAACGATTTCTTTTTTTTTTTTTTTTTAATTTAATGTTGTTGTAAACAAAAGATTCCATTGCTTGTAGTACTAATTAAATAATAAATAGTTATTGATTTTAAACTGTCCGTGAGACTAAAATATATAGATCATCCACCACAAGTTTGTTTTTATGTTTGAAAAATTATGTTTTTTGATTTTGTTTACGGTAATCGGGAAATAATAACTTCATAGGTTAATATTTAGAGATTTATAAGGAAACGGAATTAGGAAAAATATTAATATCGTCCCTATCACTAATATGTGCATACATATACATACATATATGTGTGTGTGTGTGTGTGTGTGTGTGTGTGTGTGTGTGTGTGTGAAGTTAACAAAATGCGCTAGATTCTTTAAGATGAGACTTATCGGGATAATGCAAAGCTCGACAAATTGTTTTGGAGCTTCTATAGAACATATGTTTTCTTCATAGCTAGTAACTTATTCTTTATCTTTTCTCCCCCTCCCTTTGTATATATATATATATATATATATATATATATATATATATATATATATATATATATATGATAGATAATTTATCGGATTATATGGCCGTTCTAAAATAATCGGTCTAGTTCCTACCGGGTACTTACAAGCACCTCTTAGTATTAACATAAGTCGACCCATTCGCTTAATTACAAAAAACACACAACTGCATACACCAATAATGAACGCTATCTAAAGTCTTCTATATTACGAGCGTATCGTGGAAAGGTTATGTTTATAGCTGGATTTGAGCGGCACGCAGTTTTTGGGCTCCACCCAAGAGGAAGACGCCGTGTTATTCGGTAAGTGTTTATAGCCATTAATCCAGTTCGCGAACATTTGTCGAAAACGCCTGTACTTAATGACCCACAACAAAATCCCCACCCTCTGTGATAGGTGTGCACAGGTCATTCCGTCGCCCTGACACGCCGACATTTCGCATAAAGCCAGATAAAAATCAAAACAAAATCGCGAAATCTTATTTAATTGGCTCTTCTATTGGGGTTTTATTACAGGGTGAAAAAACCTTTCTGAGAAACATGCGCGCTGTGGTGTGTGTGGGGTTTGGATAATAATGGCACATTTTACGATCAGATCGGTTAAATGTTGGAATATTGATATATTCCAGTGTTTGGACAGTTAATCGGAATCAGGAACGGGGAAAATCGAAGAATTTGTTCCTATTTTCCGATGTAAAAAATTACATTCTATTATAAGTATTTCTTAAACTAAATTTTCTATTGCTTACACTGATGATAAATATTTAATGATTTTATAAACTACCTGTATAACTAAAATCTATCATTTCTAGTGTAAATGTATTTATAAGGTTGGTGAAAATATATGACCATATAAAACGGGTTTTTACGTTCATCTGGAAAAAAAAATATTTAGAGAATCAGAATCTACGAGAATATTAAAATCTTCGCAGGACTAATACATCCACAATTATATTGTTCATACATTATTTATTTCGAGTACTTATTCACAAACATTTCAAATTATGAACTTGACCACAGGTTCTGATAAAATAAATTGTTTTAAATTTAATGTAGATTGTAAATCGCTAAAAGATAATCAATCCGCTGTAATACTAGTGTTGAGACGATTAATCAGAATAGGATTCAGGAATCGTAAAAAAGTTGAACGTTTTAGAGCATCGAAATCTGTATCGGAAAAAAAGTGTTCCTATTTCGATGAAAAAATAACGATTGTTTTATTTATTCTTTAATATTTAACAAACTTTCTCTTTTATTAATACTATGAATAACATTTATTGACTTTAATTACAAGTAAAACTTAAATTTATACATTCTACCAACATACAAGAATATGTTTCTGCGTTTGTAGAAATAAATACACATATTACAGGGATTAAAAGATAATCCGAAAATTAAAAGAAAATTAAAAATAAAACCAACGCTATAGCTATACATATTTAAAGATTTAGGAAGAATCAGAATCAGCAACTTTATCGGAATTGGAAAAATATTTACATAATCTCATTACTAGTACATAGCCGACATTTGCTTTACTTTCAAACAAAGGACGTAACTCTGTATTGACGAACACCGGTTACATCCCATTTTTAAGATAGCGCCGTGTGAAAATAATTCCGACATGGTTATAGTATTTCCTAAAAGAAGTTAAATTTAATTATAAGTAAATCTAATTGACAAGACGTTTTTATGAAAATCGACTCGGACAACGTATGAAGCCACTTCATGTAATGAGCTGGCCTATTGACTATAAACGAAGTATAGTATTCGTTCTAGTGTTACACTTAGTATTATATTCTGGCCTTGGTCAGTGAAGAAGTGCTTTTATTTTTAGACATTTTTTTTATTATTTTTGTTCCAATATAGAGTGTCCCTTTTTGGTTAGCTGGATATTCCCCACATGCAAAATCGACATTTTGTTTAACTTTTGTCCTTGTGAGGAGAAAAGTAAATAAGAGCAATCCTTCAAAAGAACGGATAAACGAGATTCAAAATACTGATTTGTAGGACGAAAACCATCGATGACAAAAATCGAGAAGCCGATTAATTTAACTTTATATATTATACCAGCACATTTACTTAAACTTACTTAGTTCTATACGAATAAGCACGCTGTATTTTCGATTTTATCTTTTATTGATTAATTCGTACATGGCGTTTCGTAATGCCGAATTGTAAATAGTTTAAAAAAAAAAAAACATTCGATTGTCATTAATAAAGAAAGCTTTGACAGGTAGGACCATGAAGTGTAACAATTGGTAAAAATTATTTGGAATAACAGTATATAATCTAGTGTTTCTCGGGTTTTTAATATCTGGATCTTTATGAACTTTAAAATTATCAATAAGGCTGTGACAACAACATATTCGTTTTATTCTTTTGATCTCGAGTATATATCCCACACAGTAAGACACAATCAACCGATAACCACATCAGTCTATAGAAAAATATGGGATATATATATATATATATATATATATATATATATATATATATATATATATACACACACACACTCACGAGTCAAAAGCAATAAACAGATTATGCTGTTGTCACAGCCCGACTTAATAAATGACTTACCTAATGTTATCAATTCAACGATGGAGCTATTATTAACTGATTAGTTTTAGCTACTTGTTAAACTATCATGTAAAGAAATGACACAAATACACCGAAGATGTCATAACTGGAAAGATACTTGGAAATGGAAATTTAACACAGAAATACGTAAATAACTACAGGGAAATGAAAAATGCAATGTTTTAATACATTCAAAAATCACAATAGTTTGTCAGTTGTAATGAGAATAATTGCATTGATTGAACTTTTATTTAGAAATATTGTTTCAATAAATCAAAACGCTCTTTTTAATGCACACATTTATAAAATCGAAAACTTAATCAAATAATCAGTTGATGTTATATCCCATATACATATGCATTATAGATGTCATTAAATAGAGTAGACGACTTTGTCTATTAATTTTGTTGGTGATCGATTTCTAACTTTCGAATAACGCAAATTTTCCAAACCCAATCAAATTAATATATTATTGACGATAAATCCAGAAGGATTCAAATAATGTATTCGGACTCACGACAAATATAGCGATTACATCAGCCAGTGCCTACCAGAAGTGAAGGCCCTTTTTCTGGAGTTGGAAAGGACAAAAAAAAAAAAAAAGAAGCAAAATAAATAGACAAAAACGTCTATTTTATTTAAGGAAATATGCTTAAGAGAAAAATGCTGCTTAAATATACACACATGTACACACAACTTGAATACTTACTAGAGGATCGAACTTGAATGCCTACTAAACACTATCCTCGATTGTCTAAGGTCTCTCTGTACAAGGTTTGTCAGAACAACCTGGCATGAGGATATTTTTCCCTAGAAGTAAACCATGACCAAATATTCAAAATCACATTTTGTATTCGCTGCCCAAATAAGACCTCCTCACTACGGCTAACCCACATTATCTTTTACGATGAATGGCGCACCTTCTCCAAGTGATGTTACTTCAAGTAATAGCACGAAGCTAGATACTCCACCAGACTAGATAAATTCTTGTCCTGGAATCCAGTAAGACAAAGATACGGAACATATTCTACAACATATGAAAATGGTTAATTGGGGAGAGAAAAATTATGTTCTCAATTTCTTTACAAACTCAGTGTTTGAGAGATAAAGAAATTTAATGGAACATCCTAATTTCTATGTATCTCATATAGAGCTCAAGTGTTAGTGCCAGGTAGTGGGCCCTTTGATTTCTGAGAACTTCGCCTGAAGTAAAATAAAACAAAATGTAGAAATAGAAATGGAAAAAATTAATTTTAAATAAAAATAAATAAAAACAATCGTTATTGGCATAGAAAAATAGGCACGATGTTTCTTTTTTTTTGTCGTTATTTTTTTCTGATTCTCAATTCCAATTAATCGCCCAATACTAATATGTGTATTTAAAAAACATAACCGTTTAAATATTAGACTCGTGCAGTATTTTTTACATAAATATTTATTTAAATGTTCTAATTCTCGGCTGATATTAAAGCCCTGATTATGAAAGTTCACACAATGCTTTTTCATTACTAGGCATGATGGTGTTTGGGTGTCGTTCTCGAAGATAAGAGTTGTATCGTCCAGTTCTGTATTTGCACGCTATCATGCGTACAGAGTAATAGAAATTCACTGTAAAATGAACGACTGATCTTTGGCATTTCATTTCACCGTGTTGTTTAACAGTGGATTTCTATTATTTTTTTGACACGTGTGCATGATCGTGTGCAAACAGAGAACTGGATGATACAATCTCTATCTGTCTGCCATCTACAGACTGCGACCAAACACCATCATAGCTAGTAAGAAAAAAAGCATCGTCGAAATCTCCCTGGTGAGGGCTTTGGTATAAACCATTAATTATAAATAAGCATTTATTTATAAAATTAAAAAATATTGCGTTAGTCTGATCTTTTGACCGTTATGTTTGAAATTACATTTTCACCATGCTCCTTAACTATGAATTTCTATTCATTTTGATATATATATATATATATATATATATATATATATGTGTGTGTGTGTGTGTGTATGTATGTGTGTGTGTGTGTGTGTTTATGGAGAAAAAGACGAGAAAATATATTCCATCTGCCTGCTTCCCTCCTGACTACAACCTGGATGTCTTCAAGTCCAAAGTAAACAAATTCCTGATGAACCGCCCCCTTAAGTAGACACTTCATTAAATCTCTAACGTACTGTACTTGTAATAACCCTTATCCCCGGGTGGTTTCCGGACCTTGATATGTGGTGACCACCTTGTAAAAAAAAAAGGTATTCGACAAAATAAAAAAAAACATTTTGCTTGGGGCTGATCCTTTGCTTTGGTCATTGGAATACAATCAGTATATTTATATTATTTATACAAATATTCAGTTTGTTCATGTGTGCTTCACCAGCTTCTGTGTGGACATTGTTAATTGGACAAAGTAAATGGTCATTTCTTTTATGGCTTTAATCATCAAAATAGAGATATAATTGTGAACTCTCCTCAATAATTGACAAGGAAGTAATCCGGATTTATAGAGAGGATAGGCTTGTAGTATTTCAAAACAATTCAAGCGAAACTTTAAATTTAATGAGGAACAAAAATAATAGAAGTATTTTTTACTCTGATGTTTTTTATGCTTTGTTATGCAGAAAAAGTTAAATTTCAAGGCAGACATTTTAGTTGTAAACTTCAATTCCAATAATTAAACCAAACTAATATTACTATCAATCAACAAACGTAAAAAAAAATCCTAAAATCTGACTCCAGCAATAAACATTTATTTAACCAAAATAAGCAACATTGAGAACAGCTAATACAATAATGTATTAGAGTATATTAACAATAATAAAAAAAACAAAAAATAGATATCAAAAGTTAATTCGGTTTTATCATAACGAAGTAAAACAAAGTCTGGCAACGTATTTTGGAGATAATAAATATTTTCCTAAAAATAATAAAATTGTAAAGAAGTATCAAAGGTATCTAGTGTTGCATAAAAATATCTAAACAATAATTCATTTCAAGTGCTGTTCCGTCCGATGCAGGCACTAACAGCTATGTATCTCTATCTATCCCCCTCGAAGCATTCATGAATTCATTATTGCTCATCATAAAGAATCCCATTCATGCTGTTTCTTGAAAGTGTCTGGGGTATTGGATCAGATTTCTTGCAGTTGTACAGGCAGTATGTTGTAGTTTCTTTCTGTCTGAGCAGTGTTCATATTGGGCAATTGTCCTGACCATTGTACCAAAGGGAATCTTTACGACACTATGAGCAAAATTATCCCTGATTGTTTCTGTATTGCATCAGCTACCTGCTTTCCATGACCACATATTACCCTGATTGGAGGGGATGTAATGGGTTCTTAACTTTGCTAAAGGGCCTCTTACAGAGTAGCTGAAGAAAGAAAAGCGCTGCTCTTCCTTTGACAGTAGGTGTTATCCCGGCACCCAATATAGCGCCTAGAATTTTCAAAGGGTCACCAATCTGGTACTCCACAGATTAATCATTGATTAACATCGATGATCTGGCAGAAACCAGTGTATAAACGTGGTTAGGCTGCATTATATATATATATATATATATATATATATATATATATATATATATATATGTATAAACACAAACATAATAAGAAATATTTATATCGATAATGATAACAACGATATTAACAGTAGTAGTTAATGATTGTTGGTTGGTTGTTTTTGTTTTACGGCATATCAACCTTTCTCAGGTTATTTAATGCCGAATCTAGTTATTTTGAGGGACGATTTTTAATGAAGTATATTTGTTTTTTTTTTAAGTCGGATTCTATTTAACCCATAGTTGGGACCCTAACAGGTACTACCACTGCGGGTCAGAGTGGACCTGGGCGCAATGGCAATTAAAGGGTGGCTCCACACTCCCCAAGGCCCACAAGGTGGGGCCTCACCATCGAATATATGTAATTGCAGAATCAAAAACTGATGAATAAGTATTTAAAATGTAATGTGCGAAATTACCGTACATAATAATGTAAAGATTAAAGAGACAGCATATATAGGCGTCACAGAGGATAATTTCAGGTTGGATATAGTTATCATATAATTACATTGAAAAATGAAAAAAATAGATTACTAATGTAATTTAAATATATGTGGTAATAGAAGACAAAAATAAGTAATTTAAATATATGTGGTAATAGAAGACAAAAATAAGTAATTTAAATATATGTGGTAATAGAAGACAAAAATAAGTAATTTAAATATATGTGGTAATAGAAGACAAAAGCAACCCCTCTCCCACAGAAGAGACGTTGCGAGCCTGTCCTTGTTTTATCGTTATGTCCATGGCAGGTGCTCGTCTGAACTCCGATCTCTGGTCCCCCTTCGCCAATCTTTCACGAAAAACACCCGTCTAGCTGAATCCACTGTGAAAAATTTCCCCCACTATATCTGTGCCTAAATCAAAACGCGGATTCCATGAACAAAGCTTCTTTCTTAGAACTGCACGCCTGTGGAACTCTGTTCCGTCTGCCTGCTTCCCACCGGACTACAACTTGGATGTCTTCAAGTCCAATGTTAACAAATTCCTAATGAACGGTCCCCTTAAGTAAACATTTCATCAAATCTCCACACTAACGTAATGTACGTGCAATAACCCTTATCCCTGATTGGCTTCCGGGCCTTGATAAGTGGTGATCACTGTGTAAAAAAAAAAGTCATACTAATATTAATCGATTGACTAAAATCTGTAAACGAAATTTAGAGGAGAAATATCAAATAATAATCTTAAAAAAAACACACCAATTAAATTATTAAATAAAAAATGTTGATTTGTAGCCCATTTTAGACGTATATATATATATATATATATATATATATATATATATATATATATATATATATATATGTCGTTATTAGTGTCCTGGTAAATTAAAATAAAAAAAAGGAAATCATAAAAGAAATAATTATTGATACGGCATAATCCCGTTGACACACTGAGTCTTGCCAGATCATAAGCAATAGTACGAGATGGGTGATTATTTGGGAATTCTAGGAGCTGTATGAGCTCTCCGCTTTTCTTGCCATTGTTTCCAATATAGATAGATATGTATGTATACTCCATTTGCCACTGGTATTTAGCAATTTCGAGTCAGGAGAGGTGTGGTTGGAGATTGCGCAACTGTTGCCACAAAAAATTCTTGAGCAGGCGCCCTTAAGGTGGATATCCATAGTCTGTCAATCTAAATGAGCCTTTACCTTTATTAATAATAAATTGTATAACAGATTATTGACAGTTTATATATATATATATATATATATATATATATATATATATATATATATATATATATATATATAGTCACATCGCAATAAATCTTAATGACTATGATTTTGGATTAGGGTGAATGTAACTCCTTGGTCATAACATATTAACATAAAAATGTAAATAGAGAATCAGATTAGTATGACAGGAACGCAACAACAAAAGAATCTAAAGAATGTTCTACAGATTACTAATGTGTGTGTGTGTGAGCTGAATTGATCAAAGATAAGTTGAAACAACAGGAGCAACAAACAAGTGAAAAAAGATTCAGAGCATCTAGAGTAACCCCACCAATAGCATCATGTCTTTATACCATCGAGGAGTAGATGTTTATTGTTCAGTGGTGCTTTTGGTTCAATTCAAATTTAAAATCCGTCAGCTTCTTTTGTGACACCATATATATATATATATATATATATGTGTGTGTGTGTGTGTGCGTGTGTGTTCGCGCGCGTGCGCGGACGTACATTCATGAGCATATATATGCAAATCTATTATATAAACTTCTATATGTCTGTCTGTCTTCATATTTTCAGACTATCTTCTCCGAAACTAAAAGTCGCAGAGCGGCGCTAGGCGATTTAAGTCATTGGATTTTTTACGGGCCAATCTTTTATGGGTCTTTAGCAGGTTAAAATTATTTTTAAGGGGACAAAAATGGGTCGAAATTGAAAAAAATCGTTAAGCATTTTGTACATTCATCTTAGTTTATTTTTAATCGTTTTATACGCGTGTCAAATTGTTTCGGTGTTAACGTCAACAGCTTTGAATGCTACAGTTTCGGTTTCGATTCTAGCTGATGGCACTTAATTTTTTTTGTTAGAAATCACGACTCTATAATAATATACACGAAATCTGAACGAATTAAAAAACATCATATTTAAGCATATTTTACGCCCGGGTAAAACTTAGCCCCCCCCCCCCCGCTGGTAGATACATATGCACACAAATGTATATACGCTTCCTTGTGAGATAAACACTTGACTGAAATTGATACTCCCACATTCCGGTAAAAGCCATCAGTAGCATAGAATATAAACTACTGAAAAAAAGTTATTTACAATCGATATAATTTCGTACATTTCCGCAATAGCAGGTTCGTTAGTTGATATATTTTAAAATCGAGCTGTATTCGTTGCTAGAAATTCGTGTCCAGATCCAAAATTTCGATTTTATGCGCAAGCTATGTGTAACCTTACTAATGAGTCACTAAACAACGATACAGCTGTCTGCGTATGATTATACACTTAACATATTGCAATTCCACAATTTCCAGTAGGACTTCAGTCGAGCTTATCGTTCTTTATATATATATATATATATATATATATATATATATAAACTATCACCATTTTTTCTCTTTTTCTTCCCTAATCTTTCTTATTTATATTTATGTCTCGGCAGTAGAGTGAAAAGCATATCTTATTTTTCTTTTAATTATATTATTGGAATTTTTTCCTTTTTTCCTTTCACACATTTTTGTGAATTATTCCATGGATTTCTGCCTTTGGATTATTATGGACCATCTTCTTTAAATTACGGGATTTCCTTGGATTTTACTTGTGCAAATGGAAATTCAATTAACTTTCTTGAAGTTATATATTTGAATTTTACCATCACTGGATTATTTATCTTCTAGACTATTCATTCACGTGTAATCACCCTTTACTTCACCATATTCCCTCTGCTTCACTTTTTTTGTTTTCCAGTAAGATCTTTGACTTACTTGTTGTTTCATCAAATACTTTTGCATGCAAAATCCGATCTGCATTTTGCTAATTCCTACCCTCAGATGAGAAGGAAAGTATTTCTTCGAAACTCCGCGGATTAAGGATTATCCACTTATCTAGTGTTTCCTTTTCAGATTAAATATGTTGTTAACTCATTTCAAAGTGTTTTTAACATGTTTTATTAACGGTTTGCTCGTGTGTATATATATATATATATATATATATATATATATATATATATGAGAGAGAGAGAAAAAGATTTATTTTTCTCACTTTATATATTACTAATTTAGGCATGTCTAAAACATTATGTATATATGTTACATTTTTTCATTTATAATATGAACGTTCTTATGTTTGTTTTTATTTGGTTTTTTTTGTTTTTGTTTTTTTTACACAGTGATCACCACTTATCAAGGCCCGGAAGCCACTCAGGGATAAGGCTTATTGCAAGTACATTACATTAGTGTGGAGATTTAATGAAGTGTATACTTAAGGGGGCGGTTCATTAGGAATTTGTTAACGTTGGACTTGAAGACATCCAAGTTGTAGTCCGGTGGGAAGCAGGCAGACGGAACAGAGTTCCACAGGCGTGCAGTTCTAAGAAAGAAGCTTTGTTCATGGAATCCGCGTTTTGATTTAGGCACAGATATAGAGTGGGGGAAATTTTTCACAGTGGATTCAGCTAGACGGGTGTTTTTCGTGAAAGATTGGCGAAGAGGGACCAGAGATTGGAGTTCAGACGAGCACCTGCCATGGAAATAACGATAAAACAAGGATAGGCTCGCAGCGTCTCTTCTGTGGGAAAGAGGTTGCAGGGTAGAGAAAAGCGCATCCCCCACTATGCCACGAAGTCTATTTTGTACTCTGTCAAGGCAGGATAGGCTGCTTTTAGAAGCTCCTGCTTGTATATCATATTTGTGTAACGCTAGCTTTTCCTCTCTTCTGATAAGCATTTAGCTTCGAAATGCTATAGCCTAAAAAGGCCCTTTCTTACTCACCTCTTATTTTCGTCCTAATTGATTTGATGATAACATTAAGTAACATTTAACTTTTATTCATTATATTTTGTAATTCAATTTAATAATTGCTTCTCTTAAGCAGGTGGAGCTTTTACTATTTTAACAAATTAACTGATGATTATAAATTGAAACGTAACTTCCCAGTTTACATACGGGGATATGTAGCAAAGAATATATCTGTCGTCATGATTTAACAAAAGCGTGTCAATTCCCGGATGCACACGACCAGATGCCTATACAAGTATACATAAGCAAGCTCAAACAGACGCACGCTCACATAATCTATCTATACTGCTATAAATTCGTTGTACTTTTTTGTGTATTGATATTCATATTAAAAACCCTCTTTCCTATTTATTTAAAAAGGAAATACTATTTTCTTATATATGGATTGTCGAATTGCATTCACTAACACAAGATCTAGTTAATTTGCATGTTCTTTTTGATTCCCTATTAGTTGCTTCGGTTTTCTACATGATTTATACTTGCATACTATTTGCGTAAAAAGTTTATAGTAAACACAAAATTGTTTCCATATTTATGTATACGTATATATTTTTGTTTAACAAATTTTGCCTACCAAACTTCTCCTAGAGTTTTTGGTCTACAGACATGAAACTTCATATATAAGGTATTTGAATCCATGCAAAACTTTATATTTGGGTTTTAGCCCGGAAAAATCGGTGCAAAAGTGTGAAAACTTTAAAAAAAAATGAAATTTGTCTGGTGAAGGTCAAATGCCAGCATTTCGAATGCATAATATAGTTGATATTGGTTCATGTTTTAATTTTTAGCCATGCAGTAAACATGTTTTCATAGCCCAGTCATTGACGGCAGAGGCAAAATAAATCGTGAGCTGAACGTTTTGGTTTCGATTCTCGGTGGTGGCGCATGAGTCTTTTTTTATACTTTTTAAATCATTACTATATATTGCATTCAATCTATCTATCTATCTATAAAAGTGAAAATGTCTGTGTCTTTTCTCTATGGTAGTTAAGGAAGACTATTATACAGAAAGGCATTACTTTACATATTCACACTTTTTAATATATAAATATGCACATAACCTTATTAACAGTACATAGGGCCCGAACAAAGCCGGGTGGAACTGCTAATGATATATACATTCAATTAATTCAGAGAATTTAATATCAATTAATATCAAAAACATCAGGGAATTTAACGAGGTCGATATAATAGTGTTCAATAATAAATAGAGCGAAATATACTTGTATTTATATCTAAACAAACATTTTGAATGTCGCTACACAATTATGGAAATGTTTCAGTTAATTAGTTGTAAATAAATAAAGACCTCGTCAGGCGAATTTTAAAAGAACGGACTTTACAATATTAGTGGGCTAGTAAGATCACGAGGGAGACAACCAAGCAAAGAAAAAAAAAAGCACACCCTAAGCAAAATTCATCCCCATGCGGCAAAAGTAAAGCTGCCCTGCCAAGTAACTATATATGCAAATATAGGCAACTTTGGGAATATTTTATTCGTTTGAAAATATAGGCACTTTTTTACCAGTTGTCATAAAATTTTAACCATTAAATAGGATTATAATTTTCAAGAAGCCTGCAAATTGTCATATTGTTTCGTTCATAGAATCAAACACATAGGTATTTCTATATTCGATTTGGCTGCGAGTATATATATATATGTGGCCTGGCAAGAAAACAGGGTAGACAACTAAGGAAAAATAAACCTTAAGCAAAATTCATCCCAAAGCGGCAAAACTAAAGTTGGATTGTCAGGACACTATATATACAAATGTAGGCAAATTGTGGCATATTTATTGGTTTTAAAATAAACGTTTTTTTTTTTTACAAATTGTCATAAAATTTTAACCATGGAATAGTATTGTAATATTCAGAATGCCTACAAATTTTCATGTAGTTTCGTCCAATAGAACTAAAGATATGAACTTTTTAATATTCAATTTCGCTACCATTATATTATATATATATATATACACAACATTTTGGGGCAATTATATAAGTTCCGAATCTCAGAAACTATTGATCAGAATTTATCAAATGAAGGTTCGTTTTATTTATCATCACATTGGGCACGTTTCTGTTATGTTGTGTAGTCGGCTATGTGACATTTGCCCTTAACATGGTACATTAAGGCGATCATCCATCATCAATAGCATAATTTTGGCACGTTTTATAGAAAAAACATGTTTGAATCATAGTTATTTGTTTTCCTAGTTTTGCATATGAACTACAAAATATCTGATATTTGCCCCAAATACCTAGCCTTGATAGAGGGGAGACTAAAAGTTGCTGCTATGGTTTAAAATGATATGAAATAACAGCAAGGGAGACTTGATTCCAAATATTTCTCATATGTTATATATTCCCTTATTGATTTTCATACGTAAAGTAAATTTCAGTGTATAAAGATTATTTGATACTGAATATAATCTTTGAGAAATATTTGGAATCAATTGCTGTTATTTAAGATCATTTGAAACTATAGCAGCAAGTTTTATTCTGCCTTCTATCAAGCCATCAATGCCAGAGGTTTTTAGGATATATATACAGGGTGACCTCCTCAAAAAACGGGCCTCAACTCTAATTAGGCCCCGTTTCTTATTGTTTGTCCGAATTAAATGAAACTTTGGTCATAACTAGTTTATTACATTCAAAACATCACATCAAAACACTTGGGTCTTTGGCCTTTTTTCTCCCTTCTACAGCATATGTTCTAGATATACTTTCTGTTTTTTTTTTTGGTCACCCTGTATATATATATATATATATATATATATATATATATATATATAATAATAATAATAACGATAACGAATGGAACGATAAATTGTTCGCCCTAAAGAAATAATCAATTCAGGTAATTTGATTATGTAGTAGAGCTACATATATTCAGCCTCAAGCACCGACTCGGGTTCGGAACTGCGAGCATGCCTTTTCTAAAAACGCTGGCGAGAGCTCATAGAATATTCGGTGGATGGCATCAATTAGGCTGGCTTTGGTGTTCTGGAGGTCATGTTGGTGATGTTCTCGGCGTATGACTAAACACAGTAGTCCAGTGGGTTCAGTTCGGGCGAGGCGGGGAAGAGTGCAAATTGGTAGCACTTCTGCAACCAAGCCTGGGTCTGTTTCGACTTGTGGGTCAGCGCCAATCCTGCTTCCATACGCAGGGTCTGGTAGCAGCCAACTGATTGCACCAGGAGATCACCACACTCTTCAGTACATCCAGGTGCATTTTTTGGTGTTGACTTTTAAACCAACTTCGCAAATGTGAGCTGGCATTATGTGGCCCTCACTTGAAACCGCACCAAACACCATAACTGTGGCCGGAAACTTTGTTTTCATCACATTGGGCACGTTTCTGTTATTCATGGCAATCCTGTGATGCATTTTGAGGGTGCTGGCAATGGTCCTGTTTTTATAATTTGGATCGTTAAACATTGTGTCACTTTCAGACATGATAGAAGGCGTCTGTCGCTCTTGGGATTTGTTCACAACTGGCCAACTAGTAGATGGCTTGCAACAAAAATCAAAACAAAAACAAACAAAAAAAAACTGAAATAGAATCATGTCTTTCCTTGGGCGTTCCGCCTTGTAATAATATATATATATATATATATATATATATGCATAAAAAATTATATGCATAATATTATTTATGTATAATAAATTATTATATTATATATATATATATATATATATATATATATATATATATATATATATATATATACATACTAGCAAAAGTACACGTCGTTGACTGGGTTCAAAAGCAGCCTACAGAAAAGGGACTGATTTATGAAAGTAGGATAGGTTATGAAAAGGAAGGGTTGTAAATTTGGGTTGAATTTGAGGGTATCAAGACCAAAGCAAAATATGATGAAAGTAAAAATAAAGTAGATAAATCCCATAATTTATCATACCATACCTGTTCATACTGAAATACTTATCACAATATTCTGTGGATCTATATTAAAAAACCTTGTTAAACTTTGTGACATATTTCCATTCTATGGAGGTCAGGTGCGAACGAACACCCCATAATTTTATTATACCATATTTCTTCAAACTAAAACATAATTATCAAAGTATACTTACGCAGACAGATATGAAAAGTCTTTAATAAAGTTTGTGCCTATTTCCATTCTATGGAGGCCAGGCGCGAACGCAGACCCCACAATTTTATTATACCATCCCTATTTAAGTTAAAACATACTTATCAAAGTATTATTATGTACATCTATATCAAAAACCCTTGTAAACGTTTTTTTTTTTTTTTAATTTAAATTTTTTTTATTTCCATACTTTGTGGACCAGGTGCGAACGCAGACTCCACAATTTTAATGAACCATCGTTCTGCCAGATCAAGCATGCCCATTCCTGTGTCTCGATACATCTTCTATCATTATATGTAATCAGTTTTTTAAAATAGTCAACCATATAGGAGCCTATTCGTGACCAGACACACACACACGCGCGCAGACATTCAGCTTTATTTTATAGATATATACATAATAATATGACTTCTCCATTTAATCACATAAATTATTATACGAAAATATTATTTTTTGTGTAAATTTACAATATTTACTTCAATAGTGCTAAATACATAGGTAGAGTTAGGTAGTAAGTTATAAAAATATATATGGCAATTAAGCTACAGGCTTAAGCCTTACAAATTCTCACGAGAATGAAACGCGGGATATTCTGTGTAGCTTAATTGCCATCTACATAATAATATATATATATATATATATATATATATATATATATATATATATATAGATGCGAGTGTGTGTGTGTGCATAATTGCATTCGTATTATTACGCACGATGAAAGTCTTATGTAATCATAGTGTGTTTGTGTGTCGAACATTAATCTGTGTGTATTTGGCAGTTGTGTTCTTCAAAAAATAATGCAGAAGAACCTCGGCCGACTTTAACGCTTCCCTTCACGTGAGCGGATGGAGGAAATAATCGAGAAAAAAAATCTAGATTCCATCATTTTTCACAACATTGCAATGTGTAATCATTTCAACACATGTTTGCACCACCAAATGCAACTTTACCCAATAAGCGAAAGTAAAGAGTAAATAGTTTACAGCAACTTACAAAGTAACACTCGCCTGTGATATGGCCTTAACGTGAATACAATAAACATACCGGAAGTTGTTTCGTGTGTGTATAAATATACTAGCTTAAATACCCGCCTATGCAGGGGGTTCTCTATTTTTCTTTAAATTTTATAGTCACGGTTTGAAGGTAAAAGCCCCCATCTATCAGTAGAACAGGCGACTCAGAGACCACCGCAAATGGTCAGCTAAAAAGAAATCACAGTATATTTAACTTTTTTTTTTGCATAATATATTACATATACTATTGTTTTATTGTTTTGAAGATGTGTTTAGTATTATGAAAATATATTACATATACTATTGTTTTATTGTTTTGAAGATGTGTTTAGTATTATGAAAATATATTACATACGAAATATTTATTGATTTCTTCTTTAATATAATAATGTTCATGTAGGACTTGTATTCTGATTCACTAAAATATCTATCAAATATTTTATCGATTTCAGGACTGCCACAAACACACACACACACACACACACACACACACAAAAAAAAAAAAAAAAAAAAAAAAAAAGCCCTCCGTTATATTTTTCTAAAAACATGAGAATCTACATTTCCGATAATTACGTGTGACCACCATTAAAACCTCGATAAAATTTATTTTTTATAATTTAAAGTAGGGGATAAATTCCGCATAAATAGATGATTGAATATTTGATGAGTCAGTTGCAGATTGCGACAAAAACGAACAATTCAATTGGATGTTGAGCGATCAAAATTCAATCGCAAATCAAGGAATATTTCAACATGTATTACGTTATGTTAAAAATACATAGAAAAACGAGTTACGGAAACAAAAGTTTACCAACTCCTCTTTAATACAATAATTACTTAAAAGTGAAAGAGTGTATAAATAGACTTTTTCTATTCGAATATACGTAATGAGACACAACAAAAGCACAAAAGATTTATGATCCACAAAATAAGACCCGATCAAGACAAATTGAATATCAAGAAAACAAATAAGCGTTTCTGATTGGTTGGTGATTGATCCGACCAATCACACGATCTCCAGTGTGCTATTATGTTTTATTTGAAGAGACTTCGGCGGAAAAAGTGTCTAGAATATTATGATTGAGCGCTTGTAAAGCAAGAAAATGAACATATACATATATATATATAAAATAATATACATACATATATATGAATAATATACATATATATATAAATAATATACATATATATATAAATAATATACATATATATATAATATACATATATATATAAATAATATACATATATATATATAAATAATATACATATATATATATATAAATAATATACATATATATATATAAATAATATACATATATATATATAAATAATATACATATATATATATAAATAATATACATATATATATATAAATAATATACATATATATATATAAATAATATACATATATATATATATAAATAATATACATATATATATATATAAATAATATACATATATATATATAAATAATATACATATATATATATAAATAATATACATATATATATATAAATAATATACATATATGTATATAAATAATATACATATATGTATATAAATAATATACATATATGTATATAAATAATATACATATATGTATATAAATATACATATATATATAAATATACATATATATATATATAAATATACATATATATATATAAATATACATATATATATATAAATATACATATATATATATATAAATATACATATATATATATATAAATAATATACATATATATATATAAATATACATATATATATAAATAATATACATATATATATTATTTATATATATATATGTATATTATTTATATATATATGTATATTATTTATATATATATGTATATTATTTATATATATATGTATACTATTTGTATACGTATATTATTTATATATGTATATTATATATATAATATACATATATAAATATGCATATATATATAATATACATATATAAACAATATGCATATATATATATATATATATATATATATATAACCAATACACACACACATATATATACATATATAAACAATATGCATATATATATATATTTATATATATATATATAACCAATACACACACATATATATATGCATATATATATACATAACCAATACACATACACACACATATATACATACACATAACCAATACACACATTATATATATATGCATATATAAACAATATGCATTATATATATATATATATATATATATATATATATATATATATATATATATATATATATATATATATATATATACTAGCAGGCAGCCTGCTTTTCCATGTCATAAAATACGCTTAAATATTATATTTTCATTCATGCAGATTTAGTATTTATAATAAGTCACAATCGTTTTCTATTATTATATTGTACCTAATATATTGTAGTAGCTGCCCGGCTTGATCCGGTTGTAAAATACGCTAAAATATCCATTTTAATTTATGCAGATTTATATACAACATTTTATTACATATATATTTTTCATTATGATACTGAATACAATATATAGTAATTGCCGCCCTAACCCGCTCGGTCGTAAAATACGTTTATAAATTTTAATCTATGCAAATTCGGTATTTATTATTACAAAGTTAATGTTTTATTGATTATTATCTTGTACTTAATGCACGGAAGTGATTTCAAAAGTTAAAAAAAACATGACTTAAGTGTTCTCAGCTAGAATTGAAAGCATAAAATTTGGCCGTCTAATCCGAGTGTTTAATTTTGGGCTATCGTCACTTTGATAAAAAAAAAATACTTAAAATGACCCAACCTAAACCAATACATGTATATTTGCGCACGCATAAAGGGCACTTTAATTTGACTTGCGTTTTTGTTTTTTTGTTTACCATTTAGCAGTTTTGTTAACCAGTTGAAGACAAAATCCAAACAGATACCATCAGATTGCTCGATTACGATAAGAATTTTTTTTTTTTAATGGGAGACTAATACTTATTCGTATATTTATTACAGAAAGTCAAAAACATATTTGTACCGTCAGTTTCGAATCCGACAATAGAAAACAGCCTAATCAAAATTCAATACACAAATGTTTGACCCATTAAATACACTGATAAAAATAATCCGTTATGAGGAGTCTATTTTTAAAAGACGAGTTCATCTAATGTTGTGATTTCTGCATATTGACAGCTTTTGTATATTTAACCTTGATCTAAAGCGTTTAACAATCATATTGTCCATAGTAATCAACATAATAATAATAATATATCCATGTGGTAATGTTTTTTTAATATACATGTTTGCATATATATATATATATATATATATATATATATATATATATATATATATATATTAACCTCTCACTCTTTGACGGAATGTTACTACTGTCGCCATTAATTTCGGTTCTGCACTATTCCGAATAACTCGGCAGAATAATTAATTTTAGCATAACTCGTAGAAATTCCTCGGTAGTTTAAAATTTCAAAACACATGAAGAAAATTAGTAAAAAAATAAAATAAATAACGAATTTAGAACAATTTTTTTAAAAAGAAATTCTTGTTTTTAAAGCTAAAAAGAACGGATTAAATAATGTAGATTTTTTGCAATGAACGTTCGACTAGCAACACATTGTTTTATTTTGTTGGGTGTTTTTTTCTGAATATTTTTTATAAAAATTATAAAAGAACAGATGAAAATTCAATTGAACCTATTTAAAAAAAAAATGATTAGGAAACTACAGTAATAAAGAAAACTTAGTCTCTTCTAAAAATGACTATTTTTTAATTATAAAATAAAATATCCAATTTGAAACCGTAAACAGAAACATATTTCTGTTTTAATTTTTGGAGAAAAAATGGTTTCAATGATTTGAAACTGATAAAGAGAGACTATAATTGGCTTCTCATAATTAATGTTTGCGATGATGATGGTTTTTGTGACATTGATTGTACAAACAAGTAAATTAATATTTAGATGATATTAATGTAATATTAATATAACAATTAATATAAACATTAATATAATAACTGATACAATACTAATATAGTAATTGATATAATATTAATATACACGTGTATATATATATATTATAGGTCACTTTTATACGGTTAGAACTATGTATTAATTTTCCACTTATATTATTTTATATGTTAGTGAAGTAGGTCTTACACGTGTTTCAAAATTCGTCCAAAAACTCACCAGAATCTGGGTGTTCTACGAAAAAAAAATATCACCAATTTTTTTGTTTTTCGATGAACACATCTGAATCTGATACGTTTGGTTAATTTCCGTAATTTTACTATACATATGTACACACACACAAACACACATACATATATGTACGGGCGAATATATATATATATATATATATATATATATATATATATATATATATATATATATATATATATATATATATATATATATATATTCGCCCGCCAGTAATAATCTTTTCCTACACCGCCGACGGAATATGCATGAAACTAATGCCGGTGAATATTAATAATGATAATAATAATGATTATTATTATTATTAATAATAATAATGATAATAAATATTTATATGTATATATAAAACTAATATTGCTATCCCCCTATCACCTTTAAAAAAAATTGAGTGTGTAAGTGAATTTATCCTTAATAGTAAAAGCATAAACCAATGCTCCGGCCTCTGCTGTCGAACAATCTATGACTAAACTTATTGTTTTTGTCTTGTTAGTTCGACATTGTATAACTTTAAATTCTTTTCTTTTTTTCCATATTAATTATCAGACTAACAAATTAAAGCTGACTCTGCAACTGGGTTTGAAGAATTTAACCGACAGTAATTACAATTACCTACTCTGTAATCTTAGTAGTTAATACTACTACTACTACTACTACTACTAATAATAATAATAATGATGTATAATCTGGAGGGAAGAGAAAAAAAATCATATAGCCAATGAGATTAAGAACTGTTGACATGCGTGACCATCCCAGTATCAATCACACATAGAAAGGTCAGTAAATGGGATGGCCTTGTATATACATATATTATATATCATAAGGTTTCAGTTCAAAACCAGATGTGTGTAAGTAACAGTTTTTTTTTTTATTAATATTCTCTTTTTTTTTCTTTTTTTCTTTTAATAACGCCTTACACAGGTTCAATGGATAGCGGATAACCACTAAATAACATCCCAGGAAAATGTTGGGAAGTTTGTTTTTTGTTGCATTGAATGAAAAAGGAAATCGAGACCATCCTTTCAAAGACTAACAGAATTCAAAGCATACGGTAGAAAATGCTTTACATCATAATACTATACATATATATGATATAAATATGATATAGGAGATATACTATATATTGTATTATATATATACAGGGTGCTTCAAAAGTCTTGGGAACATTACAACATATTTAAAATCGTTATGTTCCCAAGACTTTTGAAACACCCTGTATGTTAAATATGATATATATATATATATATATATATATATTAGTTACAAGCCACCCAGCCGTGTCTGATCGTAAAATATGCTTAAATGCAAAATTTTAATTCATGCAAATCTTGTATAATATTGGACAAATTCTCTATTGATATATTATTATATTCTATGTATATTCTATTTAATATGGAAGAGTTTATAAAAATAAAAAAATAAAAATATATAAATATGACTTGGGTGTCATCAGCTAGAATCGAACCCAAAACATATAGCTCTCCAACATTCTTCGTTATTATCTTGTCTAGATCCATGCACATACAAAACTTAGAAATGTCAGTAAAGATATACCTGTATATTTGCACATGCGCAGAAGTAACAGGATTAGTAGACTTACGCTCTAAATTGCAAGCTCTTTTCAATTTTAACCTATTAGCAGCTATTGTTACCGGCTAAAATCAAAATCGATTTTGTTTCACATATCCGAATACCTTATATATCAAGTTTTTCGTTTGATAAAATATTGATATAGTAATTTAGCAGAAAATGTTCCGCACACAGACAGACTTGCCCACATTTATATATAGATGAGTATATAATTAATCCTATTTCACTAATATTGATTAAACAGCTTAAATGCAACTATAAAGCCTTGGTGGAGCAACTTATCTCAGATAAAATCAATTTCCAATGTTTATCTGGCAATTTGGTTTAGTCATTCCGTATTCTCATTTGAATGCAGCAATAGCTATTCAATTGCCAAGTTGTGTCTTGGACAACACTTGCTTCAATATAGACCAGCAATCTTACAGTGTGTTCATTGCGTGGAGACACTGAAAGTAGACATCTGTGTTTACTCACATATATTAGAAACCATATTCAAGTGACAATTAAGAACATTGGTGTACGTCGGGGTGTACATGGCTGCGTATGGGGGTGTGTGAATATTTGCAATCTGTATCGCCTTATAATCTGACCCTCGTACAAGGTTAAACATTGTTAAATATTTTCTTGGTTTAAATAAACCAAAATAAAATTCTACCCTCTTACGAACGATCTCGACTCTAACCTCAGTACAAATAATGCGAATGGGTACGGAAGAGTTTTCACTATTGTTTGTTTTCCCTTTTCTCTTTCGAATCTCTGGCTTCGTCTTGTGATTTATTGACGTAAATTCCAGGTCAGTGCCTTTTGTCTAAGTGCCAACAAACAAACGCTCGCAGAGGACATGTAGTTTATTAATTAATATGTGATCTGCTAAAATTTTACAAGAATAAAAAAAAACTGGGCATTGAAACAAAAAGTGACGCCTTGGGAGGTTGACTAAGATTAATGTCGTAGAAGAATGGACAGAATGTTACGAGCAAATTGTAAATGTACTTGCGTGCGTACGAATCTCCCAGTGGGGGAAATGACAATATATATATATATATATATATATATATATATATATATATATATATATATTATCTGTGTGGTGTGTGTGTATGAAGTATATCTTACGATACATATAAGCGTTAATCGGAGTTTTCGGTTTGTTTTTGCATATGTA
>NC_136487.1:20426784-20439284 GCF_053919585.1 Euprymna scolopes
AGATATATATATAATATATATGTGAGATTATATAGATATATATATAATATATATGTGAGATTATATAGATATATATAATATATACGTGAGATTATAGATATATATAATATATACGTGAGATTATATAGATATATATATATAATATATACGTGAGATTATATAGATATATATAATATATACGTGAGATTACATAGATATATATGAGATTATATAGATATATAATGTATAAACAAGATTATATAGATATATAATATATATATGTGAGATTATATAATACATACGCGAGATTACATAAATATATATAATATTTATATGAGATTATATAAATATATATATGAGATTATATACATTACATAAATATATATATGATATTATATACATTACATATATATATATATATGAGATTTTGAGATTACATATATATATATTACATAGATTATTTATAGTATACATATTAATTTTCTGGAGCCATGTAAACCGCTCGTTCTGCGCATCTGTCAAATAATATAAACTCAGCTGTTAATTAACACCGTTAATATTGAAATGGCGGTTTTGGTCTTCAGTTTTTTATAATAAATTCATTTATTATAGAGGATTGCATATGTTTTTTTTTGCATTTAAAGCATTAAATTTGCATCAAAACGATTTCGATTTATATAATGTATGCATAAATAGTATGTTATTCCTGGCCTGGAAAGGCTAGAGGGGAGACAACCGAAGCCGCAAAACTGACGCTGGTCTACCAGACACTATTTATACAAAGCTAGCATATTTTATTTGTTTGAAAATATAGTTTTCTTTTTTACCAATTGTCATAATATTTTACTCATAGAATAGTAATATTTTTAAAACGTCTGCAAATTTTCATGTAGTTTCGTCCAAAATAATGCATATATGTATGTATATATATAAATATCTGATATTTCCCCAAAATTCTGACTTTGATGGAGGGGTGACTAAATCTTGCTGCTATGGTTACAAATGATCTGAAATAGCAGCAAGGGGAGACTTGATTCCAAATATTTCTCATATATTATATCTCCCCTCTTTTGTTTTCATACATAAAGTAAATTTCACAGATTATTTGATACAGCACATATTCATAATCGTACCACATTTCCAAAAGAAAGTATGGCACAATCACGTTGACAAGCTGGTTCTCGCCACATCACCGTAATTAAGAAACGTTGAGTCTGGCCAGTACCAGAGGGTGACCATTTGGGAAGTCTAGGCGATGTACGTACTGAGCCGAGTCATAGAAATTCCCAGGTTGGTATCTGTGGACGCATTAATTCACGGATAGGGATGCACCCTAGGTCTTCGTCAAGAAATGCATCTAGGACAAGGAAATTCTGATGTAAAAATTTGCGGTCCGCTGTATACTCTGTCATGTTGCAGTCATCTGCACCGACAACAATTAGCAGCAATAACCAAAAATGTAGTAGGTTCTACACAAAGACTTCACCACTATAGTAAAATCATCTGTGTGGATTTCCGAATAATTTAGTTGTTGTGGCGGAAGCTCATCATATATATAGTAAGTTATGTATATATATAGTAAGTTATGTATGTATATGTAGTAAGTTATATATGTATATGTAGTAAGTTATATATGTATATGTAGTAAGTTATATATGTATATGTAGTAAGTTATATATGTATATGTAGTAAGTTATATATGTATATGTAGTAAGTTATATATGTATATGTAGTAAGTTATATATGTATATGTAGTAAGTTATATATATATATATGTAGTAAGTTATATATATATATATATATATATGTAGTAAGTTATATATATATATGTAGTAAGTTATATATATATATGTAGTAAGTTATATATATATATGTAGTAAGTTATATATATATATATATGTAGTAAGTTATATATATATATATATATGTAGTAAGTTATATATATGTAGTAAGTTATATATATATATGTAGTAAGTTATATATATACATGTAGTAAGTTATATATATACATGTAGTAAGTTATATATATATATATGTAGTAAGTTATATATATATATATGTAGTAAGTTATATATATATATATATGTAGTAAGTTATATATATATATGTAGTAAGTTATATATATATATATGTAGTAAGTTATATATATATATATGTAGTAAGTTATATATATATATATATGTAGTAAGTTATATATATATATATATATGTAGTAAGTTATATATATATATATATGTAGTAAGTTATATATATATATATGTAGTAAGTTATATATATATATATGTAGTAAGTTATATATATATATATGTAGTAAGTTATATATATATATATATATGTAGTAAGTTATATATATATATATATGTAGTAAGTTATATATATATATATATATATATGTAGTAAGTTATATATATATATATGTAGTAAGTTATATATATATATATATGTAGTAAGTTATATATATATATATATGTAGTAAGTTATATATATATATGTAGTAAGTTATATATATATGTAGTAAGTTATATATATATGTAGTAAGTTATATATATATGTAGTAAGTTATATATATATGTAGTAAGTTATATATATATATATATATATGTAGTAAGTTATATATATATATGTAGTAAGTTATATATATATATATATGTAGTAAGTTATATATATATATATATAGTAAGTTATATATATATATATATATGTAGTAAGTTATATATATATATATGTAGTAAGTTATATATATATATATGTAGTAAGTTATATATATATATATGTAGTAAGTTATATATATATATGTAGTAAGTTATATATATATGTAGTAAGTTATATATATATGTAGTAAGTTATATATATATGTAGTAAGTTATATATATATGTAGTAAGTTATATATATATATGTAGTAAGTTATATATATATACATATGTAGTAAGTTATATATATATACAGTAAGTTATATATATATATGTAGAAAGTTATATATATATATACACAGTAAGTTATATATATACACAGTAAGTTATATATATACACAGTAAGTTATATATATACACAGTAAGTTATATATATATACACAGTAAGTTATATATATATACACAGTAAGTTATATATATATACACAGTAAGTTATATATATATATATATACACAGTAAGTTATATATTTACACACACAGTAAGTTATATATTTACACACACAGTAAGTTATATATATATACACACAGTAAGTTATATATATACACACAGTAAGTTATATATATATACACAGTAAGTTATATATATATATACACACAGTAAGTTATATATATATATACACACAGTAAGTTATATATATATATACACACAGTAAGTTATATATACACACACAAAGTTATATATATGTACAGTAAGTTATATATATATATACAGTAAGCTATATATATATGCACAGTAAGCTATATATATACACACAGTAAGTTATATATACACACAGTAAGTTATATATATACGCAGTAAGTTATATATATACGCAGTAAGTTATATATATACGCACTAAGTTATATATACAAAGTTATATATATACGCAGTAAGTTATATATATACACAGTATGTTATATATATATATATATATATATATATATATATATATATATATACAGTAAGTTATATGTACACATATATATATACATACATACACACATCAGTTACACATAATATTCCGTGTTTCATTCTTGTGAGGATTCGCCAGGCTATTACTATCATGATGCACATTTGTTCGTATATATATGCATTTGTAAAACGCACACTCAATGAGATGTTAATTAATCAGCACAGGCAAATGGATATTTACGTGTTCATAAAAAGATGAAAATAAATTTATCATAAAGAGAATATCGAATACTTTGTGTGTTCAACATCTGTTGCTTTCGTTTGGCTCTGTTACAATTCCAAGAATGTGATTTGTCATGTTAAATATACTTAATTAGAAACGTTTTCACATCAAGACATGGGAAAATCAAGATGCACCAAGCATCCAATAGTATTTGATTTCACAAGTTTATATGTTTTGGCAAACTATTGAGATAAATGTGACAAAATGGCGAATATAATTACGTTGATTACGCTACTGCCGCTCTCATTATTGATATTAATATTTCACTGTTTTCGCTCGATGTGCATTCCAGATTTTTTCGGGTGAATTGTTGCTGTACAATAAGATGTGCGATTCGGATTTCTGTTTTTTTTCTCGAATGTTATTTTCACAACACTGCAGCCGATGTAGCCTCCGACCTCCTTTATGTTATTTTGTCGAACTTGGGAATCTATATGCAATTTAACGTTGTTTAAATAATATTCAACGTAAGAAGTGTAGTCGGAACAATTCAAATGACAAACGTCAAATATTTTTCAAAATATTCACGATGTATTTAACGGGTTTAAATTTGATTTTTTTTTTTTTAATTTTTTTATGGGTTGTTTTTTGTTGTTTTTTTTTTTTTTAGTATTTTCTTAAATGCCCCTCGCTACTTGATTTATTTCATGTTTTTATTACGGCTGTTTCTTTGCCGTGAAGACAGTTTCTTTTTTACTAATGTATTAATTTATGTTCTCTTTTACTTGCGTCGTATCCCTTTTTAAAACTCTGAGTTCAATTAATAAAACTAGTGACACTTTTCGTTTAGTTTTAGTTTTATTCCAGTAAATTATTTATTTTTTTTTTGTTATTGCTGCTTGTTTGTTTCTTGTTTTCTACTGTTATTTACTCTTCAAAACAGGTTCTCCGTCTTTTTTATCCTTTATCAAAAAATGTTGTCGAGCTCTTATTTGACAAGCATCATCTCCAATCCATTTGAATTGAAAACATCGTAAAACGAAAACAAATACCCATCGGAATTCATGTGCTACAACACAGAATTAAGGCATATATTTTAGTAATCAATTACATGGAGTTCGAATACTTATTTATTAAACAGTTGCCCTTTTTAATTCTGTGGTTTATAGTGAATTCCGATAATAGATTCAAATGACTATGCGAAAAAAAAAGAAAAAAAAAAAAAAGACCGCCTCCAAACGAAAATGAAAGACTAAATGTAATTGCTTTGTATTGGAACAATATTAATATTAATATAAAACATGTATATCTTAAAATATATAAACATTTTATATCTAGCACAACCAACATGTTTCAAATGAATATATATATATAATCTGAGGTTATTGTTTTCCAGAGGTTAAGTAACCAATGACCTTTAACGAGGTTAATACAAGAGTGCTCCATACCGAAGTAGAGCAAGCTGTATTGTCTGAAGAGGGCTCTAGTTACTAGTAACTAGCTGACGGAAACATGCTTATGACTGTGCAGCAACATATTACTGCTTATGTAAAAACAAATAAAGTGTGTGTATATATAATTTGTATTTAAACATATTATGAAATAAAACAAAATTATATTTAAATAGTGCAATTGGGCAATACTAGAGTTACAAATCTTTCATAACATTTATAATAGACTCTGGTGATTTTGTACATTTCGAAACTTTAGATTTTATTTGCAACGCTTGCGTGCATTATAACATTATAGACTATTATCTTCCTATATATGATCGATGGACCGAAACAATTGTACGCAAGTGTTGTAAATATTTTTTTTAAATGAACACAAAACACGCGTTTATTTTTTGTAAAGCCGTGAATCATGATAAGAATATATGTTAAGTGAGATACGTTATTGAAGTAATGTCCGAAAGTTAAAAAATACGTCAGTAAGGAAAATCAAATATTTTAGTGTTCTATTTATTTTTAACTACTGTTTATTTTTAAATGTTTTAAAAAATATATGAAGACTTTTTTGTTTCTTGCCATGCTGATTCTCACTACATAAATATTAAAAATAACATTAATATATGGAACCTAACTAATACTGTGATTACAAAATATTTATTGACTTTCAGTTTTTCCCCCAAAGGACCTGTTACTAAACTTTTGCTGTTTGTGTATCGCTTCTAAGGATGACAAACTACATACACACACACACACACATATATATATATATATACACACACACAAACACATATATACATATATACACACAAACACATATACACACACATATATACATACACACACATATATATAGATACATACACACACATATATACATATACACACACATATATATAGATACATACACACACATATATACATATACACACACACACATATATACACACACACACACACATATATACACACACATATATACACACACACACACACATATATACACACACACACATATACACACACATATATACACACACACATATATACACACACACACATATATACACACACACATATATACACACCCACACATATATACACACCCACACACATATATACACACACACACATATACACACACCCACACACATATATACACACACACACATATATACACACACACACACACACATATATACACACACACATATATACACACACACACATACACACATATATATATACACACACACACACACATATATATATATGCGTGTATGTGCACAGGGTTCATCAATAAACTCAACACAAATTAAAGTTTAAATAACATTATAAATATAGAAATAAGTCAATGTTGTTAATACAAACAGATATTATAAAGCGATTGCGTTTACTTGGTTTTATTTTTGAGTAATGTAACGATTTTTGTTTACAATTCCTTACGTAACAAGTAAAAAAAAACATCCAAAAATTAATACGGATTCAATTTGTTTTTTTTTTGTTTTTTTTTTTGTTTTGTTTTTTCATTTTAGTCAGATTCATTTATTTTACAAGTGATTGTTCAGCAATACGGCGAACTAAAATTTGATTTTAAAATCGGATGTTTTCAAACGAGAATACATTCAAATTATAGAATCACAAGTCATAAAGAAACAAGTGCCTTCCCTTAGTGAGCTCTCTAATAAACTCCAAGCAAAAATACGAAAACAAAAAAAAAATTAAATCGGGAAAAGACGTACGTGCCATGAATGCAACATAGTTATATTTCAACAATCTTATTTAATGATATATACGTTTCGGTGAATGGGTCTTTTTTATGCTAGCGTACGTTTAGCATTATGTGAAACGAAATGGGACGTTTACAATTCACGGATCGTGCGGAAATAATAACGCTATTGTTTAGAAAACTATTATTTACATGAGGAGGGGGTTGTTAATTATTCTGTACGTTTACTAACAATTTAATGAACAAAAGATACCATGACAAATTGAATTAACTTGGAATTCCTATCTAAAAAACAACACTGCAGAAATGACAAAGAAATAATAAACACTAGTCTTCAACGATGTTCTAAAGTATCCAAAAATTATATACGACTATTCCTGGTACTATTAGGCAATTACTAATAATTAATACTGAAGATAACAGTTTTAGCCGCATGAACACATGTGTCATTACATGAAAAATCATTGGAAGAACATGCAGTTTTGTTTGTTAAAATAACGGAAGTAAAAGAAGCAAAGATACAACAATTAACTGCTACCAAACGATAGAAAATTCAAAGATCTAAAAATCTCCATAGTTTTTTTCACTTTGGGAAATTAAATTAAACTTTTTATTATTTTAAATTTTCTTTACTTAATTTCACTTGCCTGATTTCGCCAATTACAAAATTGGTTTAATTTCCTCTATAGATGGTCGATTATTTCAGACATAAAAAAAAATTTATAAGCTTACGATAATATTTACCCAAATTCCGGGGTGTATTTCAGTTTGATTAAGATTTTTTTTTTAATCTTGAGTGACTAAAAGGATTTAAAAATGACCACACAGATTTAATTGAATTTATCAAATTTTGAATAACTTTTTTCTGACAAAGATTTAGCAGTTGAAATGGAAGAAAAATGTTTAATTTTATTAAGAATTCAACTTAATTTTAAATAAATAAAGAAAATACAGACAAATCTTTGATGTAAATACCCGCCAGGGAATGAATATAGCATATTCTAAAAATCACATAAACTGATCAACTTGATTGTGTCCAACTTGATAATTTTTAATACGAGGTACACTGGGAAGGTGGGAGGCATTAGATTTTTTTTTTCTTTTTTTTTAATGAGTTAAAATTCATAAGTGGAAAACTCGATTCGAATAATGGAGATACTAACGATTTATTATTAAAATCACTAAAATTTGTTAAAAATTATTTTCTATATAAAATATATACTTGATGCATTGACGTGATTTTTGGAATATGACATCTTCGTTTTGTGACAAGTACGTACACAATAGAAAATATTGTATTTTTATAAAAATCAAGTGTAATTTTAAATAAGCAGCAGATATTTTTAACATTATCATTTTTTTCTGTTGACCATTTAGTGCATTATAATTTGTTTTATTTTATATTGTCCCATAGAATTAAGATTTAGGGTTAATGTTTTGTAGGTCTGGTCATTAGCTTCTTTTTTGTCTTTGGTTTTTTATTAAAAGAGCGCATTTTTCAGTTCAGTATTCTTTCGATTGTAATTTAAAGAAAAATCCGGAAATATCTGAAACCGTTTACGATTTTAAAGAATGTAAGAAAAAAGCGGACGATACTAAGCACTCGAATGCAAAACCGAAAGGTTAGATTAGGATCAAAATAATTGTAGAAATTGCAGCCCTCAAGAAAAATAAAAGATGAAAACTACAAAAATAAAAAATAACGAAATACTTATGCAATTTACGGATTGCGCTATTTTTATATGAAATTGTTTAGTTAATATGTTATGTTATATTTTGTTTAATAAATAGTTTAGAGAAAGTATAGTTAAAAAAACTGTTTGTATTAAATATAGCTTTCTAAATAATGCCATTATTATTTTACTGTAGGATAAAGTCACTAAATCACTGCGTAATTGTGTAGAAAACTTTGTTAAAAATTATTTTATGATGAATCTTTTCGAGTTAAAATCTATTGAGAAATACACATTTCGTATTGAGAAAAACACACTTTAAATATGTAATATTAGCTAAAGAATAACAAGTTATCCAAAATGACCATCTTTTGGGACATATTCGATAACCTTAGTTAATATTTACATATTTAAAGCGTGTATTTTTCATTACAAAATGTGTATTTTTCAGTAGATTTTTACTCGAAAAAAATCCTCATATAATAATATTTATACAAAAACAGACTAAAAAGTTTTAATTCTTACACTGAATGTTTTTTTTTTCTCGTAATGAACTCACGCCGTAATTTTGTGACTTTACTAATTGCAGATTATCAAAAATGAAACATGAAATCAAGTTCTCTTACTGATTTGAAGAAATGGTCAATGTGGGTTGGTTGTCCCACAGAAAACTTACCTGCAAAGAGTTGCTTTTTAGGGGTATTACCCCTAAACGTTTCCATATTAAGAACGGCCTTCGGAATAAACACCCCCCAACCTCCCCATGTTAAGAACGGCTTTCTGAATAAACACTATTTGCAGATGAGTCTTCATTGGGACAATCAGGTCACATTAACCAAAATTATTCAATCAAGGAATGAGGAGTGGTAATTGAACCTAACCTTAAATCACGAAAACAAAAATGAAAAAGTTGTCAATGTTGATATTACTGTTCGGTGTCAACTCGGTCAGTTTTTATCCGTTTTGTAAATCGACGCTTCCGTCCAGTCTCAAGAGACAACAAATACCCCATGTAACGGTAGATACGCGAAGAAAGTAATTGTGAGGCAAAGGTTACGCATCCCCAATCACACCTCCTCTGAATCTGCACTGCTCGAGTCCGGTGGCAAGGAGAAGTGCTAGAAGACTGGAAACAATGTCGAGATAAGCACATATAGCACCTAGAATTTACAAATGGTCACCCATTTTAGTACTGACTAGGTTTAACGTTGCTTAACCTCGGTGATCTAACGGGAACCGATTTGCGAACGTGACTTTGAGGAAAATAGCAATACAGAATAAAAAAAATAAAAAAATTGTGTATCTTGTTCTGTCGAATCAAAAAATAATTTTATTTTATTTTCCCGAGAAAAAAAAAATCGGTGCTTGTTAAAGGAGAAGCGATATATCGATTTTTTTTTAATGTCATTTTAAGTAAAAAGAGCATTACTTACTCGATTGCCATGTCGAAAATAATAATATATCCAAAAATTACGAAAAATAAACCAACTGCTATTTTGCTTTTAGTAAAAAAATATCTGTTATAGGCTACCAAAGTTTGACGCTATTATGATGTAATGCAAAATATGCGCACTGAGTTATCTCCCCTGTCCGAAAATTTCACTGTTTACTCTAAAACATCTACGATAAATACAAGTTTCCTCAATTTTCTGTAAAATTATTTTTAATTATAAATAACTTTCTACTCGATTAATTTTCGTAATTTTTGGATATATTACTATTTTCGACACGACAGTTAGCTAATATTGTTTTTGCTTAAAATGACACTTAAAAAATCGATATGTCCCCTCTCCGTCAAGAAGACCCAACAATTCAAAACAAAAAATACAATATGCCCTTCGTTATCAAAACACTAACCCTAAGTTCAGTGTGGCAACACAAAAGTCTCCATAAAACAAAAATAAAATTATTTTATTAATTGACGCACGCGTGAAAGTTGGGCTTGGTTCGTGAAAATAGATTTTGGGTTTGTATTACTGTACACATAGATTTGAAAAAGTTGTCAAAAAACAAATATATAACAAATAAATGTTATCAAAGGCAAGATAAGTTACTTTTCTACCAAACTGGATATAATTTTCGTGTTTTTATTCAATTTAACATGTTTATCCAGCTCGAAAAGCATACAGTGTTTACCGATCTCGAAAAGCATACAGTGTTTACCGATCTATTGGAAAATTCAAAATGGCGGCCGATTCTCTCTTTAACACGGTAAGTTTGGAAAAAGGTGTAATAAATAATAAACTAGACAAAATACTGTTAGAAATTCGCTCACTATATGTTACCGTGACATAACTTGACATATATTCGGTGGTTTTTAATAGTATTTTGTCTAGTTTATTATTGCTAAAAACATCGTTATGGTGTACGTACCTGTCACAAAACGAAGATATATCCGAAAACTCAGGTAAATTGATCTCATATTTTTATATTGAAATTCATATTTTTACAATTTTAATAGAAATTTATTGCCATTATTCGGCTGATATTAATTTTAGTAATACGAATTGAGTTTCTCTCATTTATTTATTAAACATGGCGAATATAAACAATCTCTTTCTTCGTCATAACATTGGATTTTATTAATTAAAAAGTTCATTAGTTAAAAAGATTTGGTACTAATGCACTTATTGATCTGTGCTGAAATAATAACGTTATTATTAAAAAAAACATTCTTAACATGAAGGGTGTTTTGTACATAATCTATACTTTAACCTTACAATTGAATAAAAAAAACATTAAACTTTAATTAAATTTGGAAATACGTTTTAAAAAATAACGCGGATCAGTAAGTGCACTAGCACCAAAGATTTTTCTGTTTTTAAATAGATTTAATTCTAATTAAGCAGCATTAATTCAAAGTTTTAGATACAAAAAAATAAATAAATAAAACATACTTACATTTTGAAACGAGCCGAAGTTCCGTAAATTTCTTTATTTGTTTAATTTTCGTCGTTGAAATAATTTGCCGTATTTCCAATTAAAAAAATTGTTTACAAATAAAACTTCCTTTATTTTTTTTTTCAATGAGAGAAGTTCTTTATCAATGTCATAAGCGACTCCATCTTGCTGTCGAATGTACAAAGGGTATCCATCTTGGATTCGTCAAAAACATAATTTATTTCATAATAACTAACGATTAGATTTCGTCTTCCTCTCTCTCTCTTTTTTTTTTTTTTTTAACTCGTGCGTACGGTTTTGGGTGTTTATGTGTTTTTTTTTGTTTGTTTTTTATTTTTCTAAATAAAAAAAAAACAATAAAAGAAAAAAAACTATTTTAGGTTGGCCTCTCGTCGGAGCGGTTTTATGTGGTTGTATATTTTTTCCTGTTTGTAAATATTTTTTTTTTTTTTTTTTTTTTTTTTTAATTCGTTTTGGTTTTAACAACCCTTTAATGTTTTTCTTTGCGATTTTTTTTCTTTTTTGTTTGTTAATTACTTTTTAGACACGAACCGCAATATATATCTGTGTATGTGTGTATGCTATTTTCCTTCCTTCTTGCCCTTAGTAGGGTAAGCAGATTTTTTAAAGTCTGGTTGCAGGTACCTTTAAAGTGCCTTCCTTTCGTTGTAGCAATTTTTTGGTCCATTTCATATTTTTTATTGCGGCTGTTTCTTGTAAGTGAAGACAGTTTCTGTCTTGTTTTTGTTTTATTTATTTTGTATTCTCTCTTGAATTGTATCCCTTTTAAAAAATGAGAGTTGAATTAATAAAACCAGCAACACTTTTGGCTTAGTTTTCCATGAACTCTTTAACTTTCCACTTTTATTTACTCTTCAAATGTTTGCTCCTTCGTTATCATTTATCGAAAATAATTGCACATCTCTTATTTGACAAGCATCATCTCCAATCTATTTGAATTGGA
>NC_136487.1:20444284-20494284 GCF_053919585.1 Euprymna scolopes
GGATTCGTTAGTATATTGCCGGTAATAATCTGACGAATCCTAACTACGTTGAAACGCTGAAAATTTTGTGTAGCTTAATTGCCATATAGATTTTCAAAACGTAGAAACTTTCTCTACTTACGTATTGAGCACTGTCGAAGCAAATACTGAAAACAGATGAATAAAATTTAACGTAAATACATAAAATAATATATGCGCGCGCGTGTGTGTGTGTGTGTGTACTAGCGAAGCATGGCTTAAATGTGATAATTTGTTCAGATTTCGTATACATTATTATAGAGTCGTGATTTTAAAAGTAAAATCAGTATTTGAGTGCCATCAGCTAGAATCTAAACTTGAAGCAAAACTGTAGTATTCAAAGCTGGTGACGTTACCCCTATTAATGTGACACGCATATAAACTGATAATAAAATAAAAATTAAAAATTAAATTGTATGAATGTACAAAATGTTTTCAATTTTGACCTATTTTTGACCCATTTAAAAATATTTGTATCGGTAAAAGACCCATAAAAGGATGGCCTGTAACAAAACCACTCATTTGTTACTTTTAGATTGAGTTTGACAATTTGGAGACAGACAGACAGACATAGTCAGTTATATATATATATATATATATATATATATATATATATATATATATATATAATCAGAGCTCTACATTGCGAGTGAAACAGTCGCATTTGCAAGTGATTTTTCAAAGAAATAATGAAACGCTTATCTTTTGGTGATTGTATTTCTTTCACTGAGAATCTTCCAAAGCTCATACTACTGAGTGAAAAATATCTTTTCAACTTTTTTTTTATATATAAGATGAACAAAGTAAAATTATTTAAACAATAAAACTTTAATAGAATACACTCTTTTTTAAACGAAAGCTGTTTGAACAAAAATCTGAAGAAATCAGGATGTTTATAGCTTCAAGCCTCAACATAAAATTTGTTGTATATTTAGAATTGCACTTATTTAAAAAATATACAGAAAACTCTTTATGATGTACATTCTCGTCACAGAATGAAGATGTCATATTCTAAAAATCATATGGGTTTGGCTAGTAACTTTTTTTATCTAGCTAGTAAACGAAAATATTTAGTTGTCAAAGGTCAACTAAATATAAATTTGTCTATAGAGCCCTGTATGTATATATATATATATGTATATATATATACATATATATACATACATATATATACGTACATATATATACATATATATACACGCATATATATGCATACATATACACATATATATACATGATGACTGCAACGTCTTTTCAGACGAGTGCCACTCCCTCAGACATTTAAAATCCATGAGCCCAAATGCCTGAGGGAGTATCTATACAAAGATGATGTTACAGAGTCTTAGCTTTGTACGACAGTTAAGTCTCTCTCTTGGTTCAAAATGTTGAGATCCAGCAACAAGCAAGAGCAAGATAGACAGCAATAAATTACACTGCAGACCAGCTTAATGCGGATAATGGTCTTCCGCTTTATGGTTTGTTTAAATCAAAGATTTGCTTCTCCTAAAAAGTGTGCCTTCACCACGGCTTACGGGAGCCCTCTCTACCCCAATACACATATACACACACACACAAATATACACGGTGCTAGTTGGCCGTTGACCCAGAAAAAGAGTTCATTCGCCCTTTGGCTAGTCTCCCTGAAAGATTATATATACATAGCTATATATATACATATATATATATATACATACATATATATATACATACATATATATATACACACACATATATATATACATACATATATATATATATACATATATATATATACATACATACACACACACACACACACATATATATATATATATATATGTGTGTGTGTGTATATGTATCCACAGGCTATAGTGAGTATGTAGTTAAATACTGCATCTCCTAATAGGTCCCCTGACATTTTTTCGCAGTGTTTCTTTTTGAAGACAAAACGGATTACTGCAGTAACGGCACGAAAAAGAAAATGATCAAAAATAGTTTTTGGTCTGTATTCGGACTAACCCTTTTATAATATGATAATCATCTTTTCCACAAAGTTAGCTGCATATATGCATGGATAATGCTTTCGTGACGTTTGTCTTTATCTAAATAACAATTCGTCTCTTTGTGAAAGAAAAACAATAAGAAATATATTTTTAAAAATCTGTTAAAATAATTACTATCGTTTTTGTTCTGGCTGTCTGACTGGAATATCACTAAAAAGCCTAGAATATAAAGATACGCTTGTAGTAGAATCTGATCTCGGATAAAACATAAGAAACCCAAAAAAATATGTATACATAAAGTGAAGTCAGTGCGTGCTAAGCAATAAATAAATAAATGAATGAGGTTGGCACAAGAAAGAGCGTATATTTCCGCCAATGTTCATTATTCTCTTTTAATTTGGTATGCACTGAAAGTACGTATGCCAATACAGTGAATTTATTTTTATTTCTGTTTTTTTTTTTCATTATTTTTAGGACATATCAACTAAAAGCGTCATTTACTGCTCATACGTTTATGCAAATAAATTCATAAACGGTTATACTATTTGCACACATTTGTGTTCCAAAATTTATTTTTCTACATAGTCACCACCATTCTTAGTGCAATTTATTCCAGCGATGAATGATGGCTGTGCACTAGTCTCCAAAGGGCGCTTTTTCATACGAGGGTCACTCCAAAAGTAAATCATCCTATTTTTTAAACTAAACTACAAAGAACGAGAGTGTTACCATTAAAGCAAGCGACATTTTCGTGACAATCTTATGCTGCTTTATTGGTATATTTAACAAGGTGTTGACTATCTTAACATTTCGTTTAATTAGAGAGTAAATGTTTAAAAAAAATGAAAATATAATATAGACACTTTCTATCCAATAATAGATAAATGATCTTGAACTACGATACATATAAAACACACACACACACACACACACACACACACACACACACACATATATATATATATATATATATATATATATATATATATATATATATATGCAGAGTCGAAGAAATTACCAGATTGGTGTCTGGGGCGCATTAATTTATTGGAAAAGATGCACCCCCAGTCTTCATTGACATACATCCAGGAGAAGGAACCTCTGATGTAAATATCTGCGGTCTATTGTATATTTTGTCCTGTGGCAGTCATCTGCACCGACAAAGGTTAGCAGTAATACCAAAGAACGTCGCTGGTTCTACACAAAGCCTTCACCACTATAAACGAATCGTCTCTGTGAATTTCCGAGCAACTTGTTGTGGCGGAAGCTTATACGTTGGAATTAACAGAAGATCCATCATATCTATCTATCTATCTATCTATATATATATATATATATATATATATATATATATATATATATATATATATATATATATATATATCAGAGCTCTACATTGCGAGTGAAACAGTCGCATTTGCAAGTGATTTTTCAAAGTGGCGACTAGAAATAATGAAACGCTTATCTTTTGGTGATTGTATTTCTTTCACTGAGAATATATATATATATATATATATATATATATATATTATAATATTTAAGCATAAATTACATATATATACTTACGTATTCATATATATATATAAATATATATAATATATATATATATATATATATATAATTTATTACCGTTTTATCAGCTTAGTTACACGTTTCGAATACCGAATCGTATAAACGATCCAACAATTTAGTCAGACTTTACAGAATTAATTACCATTATCATGTACGCCGATTTTAAGACCAAGAAACTGTACTTTATCTTCCGCGAGATGGCACACCTCCTAACGTCATCACAAACGAAAATCGGAAAAGAGTGCGAGAGAGCGTGGAGCAGCATCTTGAAACATCGATTAGACGACGTTCTACACAACTTGAGATATGTCAAAGCTTACTACACAATATTCTGCATAGTTTACAAAATATAAATTCCTTAAAAAATACAGCTTGTTGAACACTTGAAGTCTGGAGATTTTCAAACAAGGATTCATTATGCAGTTCGAATGCAAGAACTTGTTCGAAATGACCCCAATTTTCTGCAAAAGTTGATTATGTCAGATGAAGCCCATTTTCATTTGACTGAATTCGTAAACAAACAAAATTACAGATTTTGGGACTCTAAAAATCAAAGGCAATTCATCAAACACAATTGAATCCCATAAAGTGCACTGTATGGTGTGCACTAACGGAGGAGAAGATTATTCAACCTTTTTTTTTTTTTTTTTGAAGATCAAGACGAAAATACTCTCACTGTTACTGGAGAGAGATACCGGACTATGGTTACAGACTTCCTGCGCTCACAAATTCAAAATAGGCCCGGATATTGGTTCCAACAAGATGGGGCAACGGAAAATATGGCGAGGAACATCATGAAGCTTCTCAGGCAATGCTTTGGCAACAACATTATCTCTCGCTATGGCATGTTCCCCAGACTTGCCTAAACCCGACTTTTTCTTGTGGCGATATCTAAAAGAAAGAGTCTGTTAACAAACCCTAAACTCTGTAAGAATTGAAGAAAGTCATTGGGAAAGAAATAAGGGAGTAAAATCGCCATCCAAAAATTCTGCAATCTGTCATGAATAATGTTTTAGAAAGAACACAAATATGCGAAGCTGAAAATTGGCAACATTTAAAAGACATTTTTCTATAAATGAAAATTGCTTGAATTTTGCATTTCTTGAATTTTCCAATGTCTTAATCAGATTGTGTAAAAATTACATAACGATATCATCCAAATTATTTAAGATAAATACCTTGCAATGCCTTTTTGGACATATATATATGTATATATGTGCGTGTGTGTATATACATGTATTGTGACGTATAAATTGTTATAGGTATGTATATATATGTTTGTGTATATATATGTATATATTTATATATATGTATATATATGCATATGCATCTGTATATATATGTAAATATATGTATTTATACATGTATTATACATATCTATATATATATATGTACATATATATATATGAATATATGTATATATATATGTATGCGCATTTATGTTTGTATATATGTATATAAATATATGTATGTGTATATAAGTATATATATTTTTGTATATATATATATATGTATATATATGTATATATATGTATATAAATAATATATATATGTATATATATGTATATATATATGTATATAAATGTATATATATATATATATATATATATATATATATTGTGTGTATGTGTGTAACCTGTTGATAAATGATTATGCAATTAAAAATGGCTTTTACTCCGGAACTGTTCATCCTTCTCATCTATTTCTTGAGGTCACCAAGAATGCTGCTTAATTAACATTGGCGCCATTGGTTTACTCTCGAGCTCAAATAGAAAGCCAGAAATTTCGAACCAATTAGACCCTTCTCCATTTCATAGAGCGAGTCAATACGATATTCCACCCTTAATTTCACTCTGCACCAAACTAACCAACGCTGACAGATCAAAGTCAGGAATTTTGTTTCGATGCGTCCATGTATCAACACCAGAAGCTCTGGTTGTTGGCCATTACGGTCATTAACCTCCAGCCATCTCACTACAACGTTTAACTTTGAAATTGCATTCTGCTTTTTTTAAACGTATAGACTAATTGGACGGCTTCGTAGAATTAACGTTCTTGATTACTATAAGGATTATTACATCTACCAGTGATCACATTATATTATGCTTCGGATCATTATCTGTTGCTACCAGATCAGGATCGGGCTGCCTGAGGATTCTGGCTTCGTGGCCAAAAATGCATCAAGCATTGGCGTTATTGTTTTTGCTGTTTTTCTATAAACACTCAATTATATTCTGTAAAATCTAAAACAAAAACAATATATTAAAAAAAAAACAACCAAACCAATGAAGACATAAAGAACTTGAAGCCTAAAAGATTTTACCAAAATAACCGAATTAATAAACAGTAACCTGAAAGGGTTGATATACCATAAAGCAACACAACCAAACGAAACACCATGAATATTTGATGACATAAAGAAAATTAAGCGTAAAACCCTTTACCAAAATGACCGGATTTCGCATCGAATAAACTGCATTGTGTTAATATTCTGTGAAACAACACTCCCAATCCAAACAGCATGAATAAATATTTAAAGATATAAAGAAACTCACATATAAATCCGTTTACCTAAATGTTATAACGATCAAAAGGAGAAATAACTCTAGCAAAGAAAGTAAGAGTTATCGCTCTTTTATAGATTCTAAGAAAAAGACTGAGAGTTCCAGGGTTAAAAGGTGGACAATATGGCGTCTGGGCTAACACATGCATATCGTTCTGTAATTAATGTTTCTGTCGTGAATAAAATTGTATTTAACTTACAATGAGCGTGTTTACTTATTACTTGAATATTTCATTTTTCCGACAATCATTTCTCTTGACTCGGCACCATATCGAATTTGGCATAAATAACCTGAAAGTGTTGATATGCCGTAAAACAAAACCAGCCAAAACTGGGTTTGTTGTAAGCTCTGTATAGGATCAGAGCTAATACATTGCGCAAGATAAGAGTATTCTGAGTACATAGATGTGCACTGCTAAGGCCAGGATACATGTAGACGTTAACTAAAATAATGATATTTCATTACACGCTTCTTGGGATCTACCTATTCGACTACAATCTGAATCTGTCCGAGTAAATTCTGGCTAGGATTATCATATCTATTTCAATCTTTATATCTTTGTAACCGTTTGAATAAACACTTTTATCTGGGATCAAATAATTTGAGCACATTTTTTTTTATTCTTGATCCCTTCAAACAAAGTATATTGCCAGTTAGAAATTAAGGGGCTACTATTTTGAACCGTGTCTAACAAGGCACTGTAGGGAGTTGAGCAACAAGGTATCTGTTCACATTACATTTAAACTCTTGCAGGTTAATACAGTCAGGGAAACAGGAGACATGGAAGGAAAGTGCAACAATCCGTGGGAAGAAACTATTAGAACAGAAATCTTTTTGGCATCTAGGTTCCTCAACGGTGAAGGGTGTGATTTTGTTGTTAAATAGATTCGTCGTGAATACTTGTAAAATAGGCATAGGGATGCAACATTGCGGCGATTGAACAGAGGTTGGATCTTTGTCAAATGTGTGGGACATATTAGATTTGAGACTTCTTTTCTGGGAGCCTGTTTAAAAGCGCAAGAGTTGTAGATGCACCAAACCAGATGCACCAACAATACTCCATGCAAGGGCGAATTGTGACTTTTTAAAGATATAGGATTCTCTTTGGTGTGAATAATTTTCTAGCACAGCAGAGGGAGCGCACCTTCTTTGCAGCAGCCTTGGCAATGTCATCAATGTATTTTTCCAATGCATGTTACGTATGAATTAATATGCATACGTAACATGCATTGGAAAAAATACATTGACGACAAGGAGTTTGATTTATCGCCTCTTAGGTAGAATGTTATTTGTCTTGCCAATTGGTGGTTGCCTAGAGTTAAACTATTATCGAGGCGAATACACTGCATAAAATCGTAATAGACTACACGTATGATCATCCTAAATATGTCGCATGCGATCAATGTATATTTTCCTTTGAATAAAAATATCTGAAAATTTTCCCTAGGATCAGAATAGCTGAATATTATTTAGAATCAATGAATACCCACTTCAGAAATGAATTTACCCAGAGATCATAAATATAGTTTTAATGAAAGTCGCTCTAGACAAAGCATGAAGCCATTTAATATAAGCAGCTAAAAAATACCATTTCAAAGTCAAAAACTAGCTAACGATAAGTGCTAGATGAACATATTCCAACTCAGAACAAAAATAATATTACCACTTTCGATGTAGTGATTTATAACAGTTATGTCTCCAGAATCATGACGTGTACTTCTGTAACATATTTTTGCTGATACATTCTTAGAGGTTGAAAATTGCATCATCAGTGTTAACGATACTCAAAATACAATTGTGGATTATTTAGGACTTCTACTCAGTTGTGGCTGACGGAACGAGCGTATCTTACCCCCTTTGACCAAATATTTCCGTTAGAAATTTCGTAACGATTCCTGACTCCGACAGGAAGGTTGGAGGTTACATCGACCGCAATTTTGTGAAAATAACACTCAAGATGAGAATAGTAGTCCGAAGAATCTAAATAATACGAAAAGTTCAGAAACACCATGTTGACTTTACAACCGTGGTTATCTTGATTGTTACTGGCCTACAACGTTACAACATACTATCTATATCATGTGTTTTGTATCAGACATTTTGTAAATTTTATCTAGAATCAAAATTTCTGATCAGTGTATTCCGGATCATACGATATATCTAAATGATAAAAATCAGTGTATATGGACACTGGGCCTCCGTGAAAAAATGTGACAAAAGGGTTGGAAAATGGGATTGAAGAGTTGATGACGTCTCCTTTCGGGGAGAAACTTAAAAATGTCTGGACAACCCAGTTGGTATTCCCCGATAGGTGGGAGTCGCCTTATGGGTTTCGCAATAAACTAACACCATTTTCAAAGAGATAGGACAAAGCCTGGGAAGGTGGACCCTTTATAACTGCAAAGGACCTGCTTCAGCAGGGAAAAGGCCATTTCAGAAATGGTTATAGACTCTGTTGATTTTGTTGCCAAAGGAACAAATCTAGAGACGATTGGCTGATATTAGATTATTTCTCTTGGATGTGTATAAATTTGCAAACCGCTTATTTAGGGTGAAAGTGAGTAAAAAAATCGATATAATATCATAGTATCCGTGTAATCAGACATATGATGTAAGATTGAATTATGTTGATCGTTTGCATTGAATGGAGGTTCGTTTCGTTTTGAACAAAAAAAAAATGGGTTTTGCATAAGAAACAAAAATGGCGACAATCTATACAGAATCGTCTCTTTTTTTAGTTTTTTTCCCCTTCAGAGTATACTAGCAGGGGGGGGGGCTTTATTCGACCATAGAATACGCTTAAATATGATATTTTGATTTGTTCAAATTTCATATATATTATTACAGAGCCGTAATTTCAAAAGTAAAATAAATAAATGCATTTAGGTACTATCAGCTAGAATCGAAACCGAAAGTGGTGCATTCAAAGCTGGTGACGTTACCACTGTACCAAAGTGACACGCGTATGAACATTGGTTCATAAAGATTTAAAATAAATTAAGATGAATGTGCAAAATGTTTAACGATCTTTTCAATTTTGACCCGTAAAAGAACGGCCTGTAAAAAAATCGAATCATTTAAAGTTCCTAGCGCCGCTCTGTGACTTCTAGTTTCGGGGGAGATTGGGTTTGAAAATATGGAGACAGACAGACTGACAGACAGATATATAGTCTTTTATATATTGGAAGTGTAATTGTATATCCGAAATCTAATTTGGGAGATTAGAAATGGTCTTGGGATGATTAATCGAAATTGGTAATAGAAAAAACATCGGAATATTTTTGGGTATCGGCATCGAAAGAGTTGATACCATATTTTCAGATGACAAAAGGGATTCTTGTTACTGTTTTTTACAGTTGTTGTTTTGTTTTGTTTAAAACGTTATTTTGTGTGGCTCGTATTAATGATTAAATGATAAAATATTGATTTTTAAAGGTAAATCCGTAGATCACGTTTATATTTGTGTTTTTAGAAACTTAAAAAGAATAGGAATCGGACTCAGTAATTGTATCAGAATCAGAAAAAAATTGTCCTATCACTTATATGATTGCAAAAGTCACCTTGCGAGGAAAATCCCACGCAAAAAAACAGACGGGCAGACAAAAAAAAAAAAAAAGAAACGGGACGACAGCATCTTTGATTGGACATGAAAAAAGCTTCGATGTTACCCAAAGACTCGCCCACAACCGCATCAAATAGAGTCAGTTGATCAAGCGTGCATCCCCACTATTTGCAGGCTACAAGACTAGTAATACTAAAAGTAACATGATCTAACGAATAAAAAGTCAAAAATTGTACAGCAACCAGCAGGCGGTTACCACGTACGGATAAGAAAAATCCATTACACTGGGCGCAGGTAAAGAATCTACAACCATTTTCAAACGTGACATTTTGACGATCATTGATGCCAACACATCGGAAAGGGGGTACAATAAATATAAAGAAGTTCTGAAAGGAAATTTCAATTGCAAATAAACCAATCAATATTGATTATTGGAAGGTGTATAAAAAGTGATTTCGTCTTTTCCTATTGATATTTCAAGTTCGGCTGAGTAATATAAGCCGATTCTCAGCGCGGGGATGCGTGTGTGAATGTGTGTTTTAATGTATGTGACCATGTGTGTATTAATGTGTGTATTAATGTGTGTTTTAATGTGTGTGAACATGTGTGTATTAATGTGTGCTTTAATGTGTGTGTAAATGTATGTGAACATGTGTGTGAATGTGTGTGTGTGTGTGGTTATTTGTACAACACTGAGTTATGAGTTAAACAGATTTTTCTTAAACTAAAATTAGGATAACCATTTCGCTAAAATTTGTGTGTATATATAAATATATATATATATATATATATATATATATATATATATATATATATATATATAGTAATTTATAAAATATATATGGCGATTAAGCTACACTGAATATTCTGCGTTTCATCCAACTATAGGATTCGTCAGGCTTATGCAATGATAAAATAAATGAAGTAGTTATATATATATATATATATATATATATATAATGTGTATATATATATATATATATATATATATATATATAGAGAGAGAGAGAGAGAGAGAGAGAGAGAGAGAGAGGGGGGGAGATAGTGGTACCAAAAAGAATGTCCGCACTTGTCATTTTTTCAGAAACCGCAAATTTCAGCTAAATTGAATGTAACTGTTTAAATAACCTATATCTCCTTGTATTCGCCTTTTATTTCTGTATAATTTTACCAGTTCATATTTGACTTTTAATTGAAATATCTGAGTGTTCACGTATATTTAAAATAAAATTAACTTCAAATCGAGAAGGTAAAAAGAAACTCCGCAGCAACAAATGAGCTTAAAACAAACTTAAAATATACACCTTTTAAGCAACAAAGCATCTCTAATCGTAATTGTTGTTGTTGCACGTTACACAACGTAACATTTAGTCCATATGTCCGGACTTTCTCTTAGTGATCGTCAAGAACTTATTGATATGCAACTTTCTGGTTTATCCAATCCAGCCGCAGATTAAAATATGATGAGAAAGCGGTACGAATGACTGTGCAAAATCACCAAAACACTGTGTTCTTTACGTCCCTAAATCTGGTCTTCCTAGAGATACTTCTTACAGGGAAGACAATGCTATCTAGATTCACAGCCTCAGAAACAGATTTGAAACGGCTCCCTAAATCCTCAACATCAAGCAACGGCTACGCAATGATAAAATTTCAAATCTGGAATAAATTTGAACAAAATTAAAGAGAAATGATTTCATCGGAGTACTGCCGCAGACTAATTCAAGAATGCCAAAAATATTGCATGCTGACAAATTGCAGAAAGGCTATGCTACTAAATATTAAGTAGTTCATTGGGTTTCTGTTGTATTTGTGATGCATTAATGTCCTAAAGTTACATTTAAATAACAATTGTCCATTGTGCGGAGTTCCTTTTTGCCTCCTCGATTTAAAGTTATTTTTTAATTGACGTGAACACTAAGATACTTCAATTAAAAGTAAAATATGAACAGGTAAAATTACAGAGGAATAAAGGGCGAATCAAATGAGGTATAGTTAGTTTAAACAGTTACATTCAATTTAGCTTAAATTAGTGTTTTTTGAAAAAATGACAAGTGCGGATTTTCTTTTTGGTGCCACTTTATAGTATAACCTAGTGGCTGCGCCGCGTCGGTACATACAACGCCAAGTCAAACACAAAATCAAGTACACTCAACATCGTCTTACCATCAACGCTTACTTTGTGAACTCGGAGTATGGGAAATTCCCATATGCACAATAAAATTCCCATATGACAAAAAAAAACAAAAATACCCCAACTAAGGATAAGGATAATGAGTAAACGTTGGATAAAATGATGGTTAAAATTATTACGAACTTGCCAGGTTTCGAACCTGAAATCTTCTAATCCGTAGTCAGACGCGTTACTCATTGCGCCACAAGTCCTATGCCGAAAGATGTTATCGCGACTGTATCTAGACACTGTTAAATTCTGTTGACATGGCAGGTAACTTTTTCGAGTATTGCACGAAACGACCCCAACACCCTTATTTCTGGCTTGTGGTGTGACTCGGAGTTGTTCGTTACGAACCATAAATACATTAAGACAATCTTTTTACAATTTCAGGCAAAAAAAATAAAGAATTTTTCAATTGCATACGTTCGAAAGTTTTGTTGGTTTATATACATGCACACATAAATAAATACATAAACACGTATATATTTGTGTGCGTGTGTATGTGTGCAATATGACTATACAAATGAAAACCCCCTCTTTGGAAAATAGACGTGATATTCGGCCATGTTAATGAAATACATACAATGACATATTAAGGGAAAGTTAACTTTGAGTAGTTATCTTATTATAACCGTTACTTCCTTATCAAATCTCAGTCGTTCTTTATTAAGACACGCATCACCCCCCCATATATATATATATATATATATATATATATATATATGTGTGTGTATATATATACACACATATATATATACACACATATATATATGTATATATACACACACACACATATATATATATATACACACACATATATATACATATATATATATATATACACATATATATATACATATATATATATATACAGGTGACCCAAAAAACGGGGAGTCAACTCTAATTAGGCCCCGTTTCTTAGTGTCTTGTCCGAATCAAATGAAACTTTGGTCATAACTAGTTTATTATATTCAAAACATCACATCGAAACGCTGGGGTCTTTGGCCTTTTTTTTTTTTTCTCCGTTCTACAGCATATGTTCTAGATGGCCTCCATTTAGCTTTTGTTTTTTGGGGGTCACCCTGTGTAACCTTCTGCCTGTCTGTGTGCGGAACGGTCTCTACAAAACATACTAAGTCAATATTTGAGCTAAAGACCTGGAACTTTATATACAGCGGATTTGACCTAGTGGAATACATTTGATTTTGACTTTAGCTCGTAAAACTAGTTGCTAAGGGATCAAAATTGAAATAATAGGAACGTAAGTCGCCTAAACGTGTTACCTGGCAGACTGCACGAATATACATGTTTACTTATTACAGCACTATATTTTTATTTGCTCTTCTATGCGTGTAAACTTAGCTTAGATGGTAACGAATAATCTATGTTTTGCTTAAGATTTTAGCTGATGACGCAGAGTCATGATTTTTAAAACTTTTGAAATCACTAATATGAATTGGATATAATAAACAATACAGTATAATGATAAATATGATATCTGGGTGGAATTAAAAAATCATATTAAAGCGTATTTTACGACTAGGCTGCGCGGGGCCGCCACTAGTATATCTAGGAAGCAATATAATACTCAATAGATAATTGACTCTATAACAATAAATAAGAAATCTGCGTAAATTAAAATATTATATATATATATATATATATATATATATATATATATATATATAAGCGGGGTGTATCCGACGTTGCCCGGGATTGAATGCGGATTAACGAATGTTTCACACTTCCAAGAGGAAGCTTTACATTCTTCCCGATAATGACTTAGTCTATAACACATTGTAGTCTACATTGAACTGCAGAGAACCTTGGGTTGGTTTTATTAAATCATTTTTATATAATGGCTTGAATTAAAGTTTAATATCCAAAACTTATGTATTATGAGAAAATCATGATTTTTTTTTTTTTTTAAATTTTTTTTTTACACAGAGATCACCACTTATCAAGGCCCGGAAGCCACTCAAGGATAAGGGTTATTGCAAGTACATTACGTTAGTGAGGAGATTTGATGAAGTGTTTACTTAAGGGGGCGGTTCATTAGGAATTTGTTAACATTAGACTTGAAGACATCCAAGTTGTAGTCCGGAGGGAAGCAGGCAGACGGAACCGAGTTCCACAGGCGTGCAGTTCTAAGAAAGAAGCTTTGTTCATGAAATCCGCGTTTTGATTTAGGCACAGATATAGAGTGGGGGAAATTTTTCACAGTGGATTCAGCTAGACGGGTGTTTTTCGTGAAAGATTGGCGAGGGGGGACCAGGGATTGGAGTTCAGACGAGCACCTGCCATGAAAATAACGATAAAACAAGGATAGGCTTGCAAGGTCTCTTCTGTGGGAGAGGGGTTGCAGGGTAGAGAAAAGGGCATCCCCCACTAAACCACGAAGTCTATTTTGTACTCTGTCAAGGCATGATAGGCTGTTTTTGGCAGCTCCTGGAAGGGACTCCAGCATTTATATTGCAGGCCTCCGATTTTTGACCATCTACCACTACTCTTATGAGCCTATCGGAGAGAAATGATTTAATGATTGAGAAAACATTTCCAGTTATACCGTAGCTGGAAATCTTGTGAAGTAGACCCTTATGCCATACTTTGTCGGATTTAAACAGAAACATTAATTCCGAACGCGCGCCTGCCTTATCAAAGAACCTATTGTTGATATTATACGTCGGGCTCTTCTGATTGTGCGATGATAAACCTAATCAAATACACTTATTATTTTTGGCTCTGTACTGGTGTTAGCTTTGGTCAAAATAGGACTGTTCCTTTCTTAATCGGATTTTTTTTTTCATTATAAATTTCCGGGCTTATCGAAGGCAGTTAGATGGAAAACCTATCTAAAAACACCCCCAAACACATAAAATACATTTGTGTAAAATTTTTGAAGAATCTGCTCAGCCGGTTCGAAGTCCATAGGAAACGAACGCATACACAGTCAAACAAAATAGTTTTTAGATATAATCGATATTTAAGCAATTTTTAAACCTACACATCAACAAATCTATAAAAATAAAACAACAGATGTATGTATGTGTGTCTGTTTAAATATTTAACCGATAAACTCTAAAACTACATGTCACATAACACTGAAATTAACGAGGAATAGTAATCATATACCAAAGATGGTTTATAACGATTAAACTCTTTGGATGGTTAAGCTTCGCATACAGAAATATGTCGGCAAGTTGAAATGTAAAAAGTTCATTTAAACTTGCCAACATTTCTATAAATTTTCACATGCATAAACTAATCATAGTTAAAAGTGGTTTAATTTTATAGTTTTTCTTATCTATCTGCCGGATTAGCTCAAACGGTGGCGAACGCGGCTGTAGCGCTAAGTGTTTCGATTTAAGCTGAAAGCACCCGTCTTTTTTACTTTGAAAATCAGTACTATATAATAGGTACAATACAATATTCAATAGAGAATTGGCTCTGTAATAATAAATAGGAAATCTGTACGAATTAAAATATATTAAGCCTATTTTACGACCAGGGAAATTGGGCGCGTTCTTACTATTAAATAATAAATAAATAAAAGCTATAAGTAATTTATATATTTCATTGTTGTTTTATACATGCGTATATGTAGTAATAAATAAATGGTAAGTAATAAATATATAAAATAAATAAAAGTAAAATAAAATTGTATATTTATATATACATGCGTGTGTGTGTGTGTGTGTGTGTGTGTGTGTGTGTGTGTGTGTGTGTGTGAAGGGAGATAAATAATTATTCACGGATTTGCTAAAGGTGAACCTATCAAGATGTGTGAAGCTCAACACGTAGGTTGGAGCTTTTAATATAATAATAGCATTATAAACAAGGCAAAGGGGATATATATATAATACTTTGTGGATGTCATAAGTTATCCTTATTACATCGGCAAACAAATCTACATATTTGCTTAGATCGTCTGACGAGATCGGCAGGATAATTTAATTGTCCTGTCTATTGAAACAACTTGTAATGATTTAAGTAAAAGACCCCCGACGTTGAAATAATAAAAAAACATATTTAGCTCTATTAATGTTTTTTTACCAAATATACCTCTTTATATATATATATGATTACTTCATTTAATCACAAATTAATATACGAAGATATAATTTCATGCGTAAATGTTTCAGTATTTACTTCAACAGTGCTCAATACATTGGTAGAGCTAGGTAGTAAGTAGCTTAATTGCCATATATATTTTCATAACTTACTGTATATATATATATATATATATATATATATATATATATATATATATATATATATATATATATATGCGTTCCGAAATCTTCTCACTGATCGTAACCTATATATATATATATATATATATATATATATATATATATATATATATATATAGTAAGTTATAAAATGTATATTTCCTAGTTTTGTTTGTGTTGTTTACATAACTTACTACCTAGCTCTACATACGTATTGAGCACTGTTGAAGTAAATACTTAAAGTTTGCGCATGAATTTATACTTTCGTATATTAATTTATGTGATTAAATGAAGTAGTTATATATATGTGTGTGTGCGTGTGTGTGTGTGTGTGTGCGTGTGTGTGTGTGTGTGTGTGTGTGTGTGTGTGTGTGTGTGTTCGAATGTTATGGGATGTTCATAACTAACATATATGAAAATAACCAACTAGCAAACTTTTAAAAATAAAAAATATACATTTTTTTTCGGATTGTCATAATTGAAACTGTTGTAAATTATTTTATTATCGTTATTTTGCAGCTGCACTGCATCGATATTGATCATTTTATTGTCCCAGTTTTGTTTGCGTTGTTTACATTGATACACGGGTTAGATTTCAGTCGATTTTGTTGCTAGCCTTGCATACGTCTATCGCGGGTCCATCAAGATATTGAAAAACAGATAAAACTAGACTGTAAAGTTTTGATAGAGCAGCAATTCCATAGATGGGAATTTCTTAAATCACAACTGTGGTCAAGTGAACATTTAAAACGTAGGACACCTTACACATAAAAGGAGACTCCTCGCCTAGTTGTCTTGTTTCACAAAAAGTATGATTCGTTTTTGACGTGTCTGTATATCTATCTATATAACTACAAAAGTGAACGTGTCAGTGTATCTGTCTGTCTGTGTATCTGTGTGTCTGTCTCTGTGTACATTTCCCTACGCAATAACTTTGTCAATTTTAAGTCTACAGACTCGAAATTTGATATACATGGTACTGAGATTTGGGAAAATCGATGTGATCGGTTTTCGGGCAGGCAATTGGGCGATTAAGGACTAAAAGTTCAACGATTTTACCTTTGAGAACTCTACAAAACTCCTCCGACAATTTTTGGTCTAAACACTTGAAATTTTAGATATAGGTTCTTTACACATGGATCTAACTTAATAACTTGATTTGAGCCCAAAACAATAAATGTTAAGGGGTCATAATAGGGGTCAAATTTAAAAAAAAATGACCGTTTTTTTTTGCTTTTGCTCAGCATACACATCCAAATACCCGGGCAACGCCAGGCACTCATGCCAGTATATATATTTAACTGTTGTAAATTATGACAGGCCCTTTAAGAAATTTGTTTCTTATCCTTGAGCACTTTCAGTTGAATTAAAGTCAGTCAATTTAGCTCTTATGCATAGATCATCGTATAGCGATTAGATCAGTGTCTGACTGACGTAAAGAACATTTAAAATTAAAATGTTTAAATTCAACGTTATTTCACACAGTTAATGGTAGCCGAATTGATACCGTCTTCGCTAATCTGGCTCGTGTTGCGGAGTTCGAATCGTTCCACTGGTGTTAATCGTGACACCCTGCACTGAAGATTCCCGAAAGAATGAAAAACTAGTATCTGTAGGTATTTAATTATTATAGTAAAAAAAATAATTATATATATATATATATATATATATATATATATATGTTGTAAGTTATAAAAATATATATGGCAATTAAGCTACACAGAATATTCCGCGTTTCATCCACGCTAGGATTCGTCAGGCGAAGAGTTGTGGTTGTCTCGGGTTTTTATATACGCACATTCTATTGAGTTTTTAGTTAGCCAATCAGCTTCCTAGTTTTCACCGCTGCGTCCCTAATCAGGCAATGGGCAGGCACTTACAAGGCATAGGCTCAGTTGACCCTGGGTTCAACCCTTCCTTTGTGTGCTGCTTTTTTAGCGGGAGCGTAGATATCCAGTGATTTTACCTATTTTAAACCTAGGTGTAGTTAAAGTGTTTTTTTTTTGTTGTCTCTCTCTATATAAATAAAATGAACTCATTTTTCCCGTCTGATTTTGACATTAATAGGATTAAAAATTAAGATATTTCATGCAAATATAATATGCACAAACGGCAGAACAATATCTGAGGTGTGTTATAGGCTTATTATTTCTCAAATTCCTCGATAATCTTAGATTTCTATACTTTTTCTGATGAGAAGTCACGGCCAAAATCGGTTAAGATCAATGGAAGTGGTAAAATATTTTCTCTCTAATAAATTCCTCCTCCCCCTGCCACCACTTAACACCGTTTGGGAATCGTTCACAAGGAACAGTTGAGAAGAGAACACCGGTTTGGCTTCGTAGTTCTTTCATGTGAAGTTATTTAAAATCACTAAACTAAGCTGCAGTGCTCTGTGGCGTAGTGGTTAACGTGCTGGACAATTCACATTATATTTTCACGTTCGCGCCGACCTACCGTAGTCGTTGTTTTTTTTTTTTTTTTTTTTTTTCTAAACAACTGGAATGGACTTTTCTTGGTGGCCGAACTGTTAACGTTGCAGATGTTTTTTTTTGTTTTTTGTTTTTTTTCACACTTTATTTTCCTACTTTTACTCATGACTCCGGGTTGGATCCTTCCTACTTACCTACCCTAACATTTTTTAAAACTCCCCCCCCCGTTCCGGAAACAAACACTCGGGCAACGCCGGGTACCCCTGCTAGTTGTTTAATATTATGTTAGTTTTTATATAGTTTATATATATATATATATATATATATATATATATATATATACATACATATATATATATATGATATTTGATTGATCTATATGTAGGTTTATTTTATTTATTTATTTTCTATTGTTATTGTTAATTTTAAAATTGGGCGGATTTATTGAAATCGGAAAATCGGAACATTTCGGAGTATTGGAATCGGAAAAATGTGTGCCCATTTTCCGCTGCCCAAAACGATTCTATTAATTATTTTTTATTTGATTTTGTTTGAAACAAAATCTTCTACTGCTGGGAATAATAAAAAGTAATAAATATTTATTGATTTTAAGCTGCCAGTAAAACTAAAATATATAGATCACTCATATGTGTGTGTGTGTTTTTACGTTTGAATAAATATACATTAATTTAACATGTGTTTTTACGGTAATGGAAAAAAATAACAATTTTTAAGTTGAATATTTAGAGATTTATAAAGAATCGGAATCAGAATCAGTAATTATATCGGAATTGGGAATTTAATACGGAATTGTAAAAAAAAGTGTTAGAATTGTCCCATCACGACTATATATATATATATATATATATATATATATATATATATATATATATATATATATATATATTTATCTACTCATTGCTGTGAAGATATTTTAGTTTTTAATTTGGATCTGTTTGCACATTTTCAAACTTATAAAGAAAATGAAATAATATTTCAGTTGTAAGGTAGGTAATTCATGTAATAATGTTTAATATGAAATATACATTATTCCCTTTGTTGATTGTTATGTGTAGGTGATTATTATTAAATGTCTGAGTCGGAAAAATCATTTTTTAAATACATTTTAAAGATTTACGTTATGATATTGCTAGTGACTACGCACAACAATACCAAATGAAATCAGGCCATGATTTGCCAGATTAAATCAGATGTGGGGCTGAATTTGAAAATCGGATACGATAACAGAAAGTTCAAATCGCATAAATAATTATTTTACAGTATCCTACGTTTATTGCATTCTAAAGCTTCTGCAAAGAATGTGAGCTCCTTCTACCCGTCTAGAAAATTACTCACATCTGAGAGTACTCTGAATCTTTACAAAGCTACAATTCGACTGCGGCTGGAGTATTATTGCCACATGTGATCTGATGCATCTACTACTAGTCTCTCGCTCTTATACAAGGTCCAAAAGAGCGTAGCAATTCTTATAGGTACTTCAGTATCGAAAAGCTCCAATCTCTGTCCCATCACCGTAATGTCGCATCTCTGTGCCCGTTTAACAATATTTGAATGCAATGTGCTCTGATGAAATCAGATTAGTTGTATCCCTCTCGATGTGCATATCCTTGACTAACCCGACAAGCACTAAAATCTCACGCTTCATTGCTGAGGTCCCTAGATATCGAAATGGCCTCTACTCTGTTATTTTTTTCCTGTAACTGCTAGACTTTGGAATTCCCTCCCTGTTTCCTGTTACGCTTACTTTGTTAACTTGCCGAAGTTTAAATAAAATGTGAACAGACATCTTGCTGCTCAACGTAAATTACCAGACGGTCATTTTTTTTATTTCGTATGACCTCATGTTCCTTTTGCAATCCACTAAAAGGAATAAAAAGTATAAATATCGTCCTTTAAACAAACATGCATGAAACACATTAATATTTTGATTTTTATTATATACTAGCGAGGGGTAACCGGCGTTGCTCAGGTGTTTGGAGGTGTGTGTGGAAACTCCGGGGGGGGGGGGGGTAAAAAAGTATGAGGATTGAAACCGAACTCTTGAGGCAAAGTTGTACATTAAAGTGTGAAAAAAAAAGTGCGACGTTAACCATTTCCCCACTGCGATATGCTAACGGAAACACGTTTGAATTTATTTAATTACTTGAATTTGGCAGGTGTCCGTTTTAATGAGTTAATGAGGTCAAGTTTGACTGCGGGATAGTATTCAATTACTGCGGAACGCTTTTTTTTAATTTTTATTTTCCCAAGATGTTATAGGAAAAAGACTAACCCACATGCGGCGAGCGACAAATGTTGAATATTTATCTTCACGAAATCGAGCAAATTAAATAGACAGGCGAGCTTCGTTGTTAACTGTGAGATATTACGATTTATATGTGATGTAAAAAGTTTTAAAAAGTTGTGAAGCGACCGACCGCTTCTCTGATAAAAACCTTTTGTAGACATACAGAAAAAGCGAACACACATACATACATACATACATACATACATACATTTTCGCTTTTATATTTAGAGATTATTTCTATTATATATTATTTTTATTATTATATATTATTATTATATATTATTTTTATTATAATCCTTTGAGATGATAATTTGCATATTTATTTATTTATTTATTTGAGGGATATCATCCTCATCTTCATAGTTGTTGTTGTTGTTTCATCACGTTTCGACCAACTATCCTCTGGCCTTCTTAAGGTGATTAACCGCCACGGGATATGAATGCTGTGATCACTGCCTTTCATAGTTGTTGTTATATATAACTAATCCTCTGGCCTACTTTCGGTAGGATTGGAACCATAGAGATTCAACGCCTCTATCCAATGCACCATGGGCTCTGATCTTTCGATTTTAATTTCTATAATTTTTAATTTTGTATAATTTGGATTATTTGGTCTACATTTCTTTTGTATTGTTATGTAACTAATGTTTTAACCGATGTAACATCCAACCTTCTTCATGGGTTACTTTGTCGAACTCGGTAATCTGCACGGAATTTTGAACTAAGAGCTGATTTAACCTAGTCCTTCATCCGTTATGCCACGATCACTTAGGTCAGAAAATTGTAACAATTCGACTCATGATGAAAACAATAGTCCAAATTATCCAATTGATACAAACTATTAATGTTTATATCAAAAATACAAGAACACAATTCGAAAGTTATCAATAAAATAAAGAAAATCTGTATTTCTTGTGTGGATGTCAATTGCGAACGCATCCCAGACGTATACGCTATAACCTCTTTGATAAGAATATATATATATATATATATATATATATAGGGTGGACCAAAAAAAAACAAAAGCTAAATGGAGGCCATCTAGAATATATGCTGTGAACGGAGAAAAAAGGGCAAAAGACCCTAGTGTTTTGATGTGATGTTTTGAATATAATAAACACTAAGAAACTGGGGCCTAATTAGAGTTGGGCCCGTTTTTTTTTTGGAGGGTCACCCTGTATATATATATTAACGTAGCATAGGTAAGGTACTTCCTGTCCTATCTCAGAAATCTTTCGTTTATAAACGATCAGATTGGATCTACAACGTTATATATAGATTATTCTTAGTTTTAGTGTTGAGAGGTGTAAAAGGTAAGGGGTGGAGGATAGGTTGTAATTGATATTACGCGAAAATTGGTGAAGAAATCAAGAATTTGAAAGGAAAGAAAATGCATAAGTGCCAGATTCAAGCGTTAAAACCGCGAGGAAGATTTTTAGACAGAAAGGAATTTCTCGGTCAGTTGGGATCGGAGGAAAATTGACGTGGAATTTAACAGTCATATATATATATATATATATATATATATATATATATATATATATATATATATATATATATATATAATGTGTGTATGTGTGCGTGTGTGTGTTATATACGTATATATTTTATATATATTTCTATATATATATATATATATATATATATATTTACATGTATTTGTTTACACATTTACATTAATTTGTTAACACACCAGTTCCTGGCAGGTCACCGAAGTTAAGCAACGTTGAGCCTGATCATTACTAAAATGGGTAACCAATTTGGGACTTCCATGCGCTGTACGTAGAAGGACGTCGACACCTTCCTGAAAGTGTTGCAAAACCTACCGTCGTCATCTCCCCTAACGGAGATATACATGCGACTGAGGATCTCTTGCGAAGTTGATACTCCCATAATACTTCCTTCTTCGGAGGAAGCTGGTTAAACCCAAATAGGATTAGTACCGTTCAACACACACACACACACACACACACACACACACACACACACATATATATATATATGTAAGAATTTAGAATATAATATATCCTACTGTGTAATGCATATGACGCCCTACACTGACGAGTGCGAAAGTATTAAACACAAATATCATTATGTATAAAAGATATTTCTAAATATTTCTAATCATACGCCTCTTTAAATAATGAAAATTGAGCCCTGTCTGAGAAATAAGGAAAAGGCGGTTAATTAGCGATATGTAACGTCCTGACGTCCGATCGTAGAATGCTGCCTGAGTGTATATTTTGTTATGCCACCATTTGGAATTTATAGGTATTTCGTGTTCCTTAACTTTTGTGTAAATTGCTGGTGGTTTAGAGGTAAGGGTGACTTGGTAACTGGGTTCGGATCTCCCGGCCAGCAGTAATCATCACTTCCCACACTGATGATTGCAAAAGCATGTCTGTAGGCAAAGTTAACAACATCCGTACACACCCATTCCCTAACTGTTTATTATCAGGGCAGAACATAATTGGAATGGATCCTGATTTCTAGCAGATGAACAATCTTGAAAGTCATTGAGTGGTTGGTTGTTTTGTTTTACGGCGTATCAACCCTTTTCAGGTTATTTAATGCCGAATCTGGTGATTTTGAAGAACGATTTTTTAATATAGTATTTTTTTTTTAAGTCGTATTCTGTTTAACCCATAGTTGGGACCCTAACAGGTGCTACCACTCCGGGTCAGAGTGGACCTGGGAGCAATGGCAATTAAAGGGTGGCTCCACACTCCCTAAGGCCTGCAAGCTGGGGCCTCACCATCGGATATAGTTTAAGGTCACATCCAGGACCGAAAGTCATTGAATACGACATCATAACCTGATAAAAACGTATACAAAAGACATTCGAGCATGGCCTACGTAAATAGAACTTGAGTCACGTAATCTTCTGGCGTCACAGAAAAAGTACAATCGCCACGGTTAGACGACTATTATGAAGCTTATTTTAAAACGGATGCCTTTGAAATTCATAATAAAATACACTTTTAAAATGTATAAAAATTCGCTACAGTATTTTTACAGCAAGAAATTTTCCCTTTAATTGCACGCATCCAAATGCAAAATAACGTTTTATCTGTCTGGACAGAAAATGCAGTCAATTTTGAACGAGCTTTATAAATCCCTCGGCAATTGCCGTGAGAATTGAAACAGAAATAAAAACATCAAAATGGCAGCGACTTTGAAATGGAGAGCCCCGTTTTCAATTTGAAGGAGGGGTACCAGATCATTCTGTGTTAACAATTTAAGAGAGTTCCGTCAACATAAGGAATATTTATAAGCATATTTTAATGTTTTCCGTTATTTTGTGCAAGAGGAATATTCGATTATGGCATGTGTAGTTTATATAAAAATTAATTTAAGTAGTTATCACCTCAAATTTCGTTTTAATTTCGGTTCGCTGAAATTATTTCAAGTAAAGAGCATTAAAATCTATTTCAAAAGAAAAAAAACATGAACTGAATTTTTCTTGACTATGGTAACATTTATTTCTTGTATATTTATTTTTCGGGTAGTCGTTTGTTGGCTTTTCTGCTAAACACTCTTACTAAATAGCATCGACGAAATATCGGAAAACAAAGAAAAAAAAAACAGTTTTGAAAAATAATGAAGCCTTACTTACTTTAGTAAAATAAACCGAAACAGTAAAATGGGATATTAAAAAAGAAAACACGTAATATATGAATAAATATGAATAAGAAGAAAATATCGCCCTTTTCAAACAGAACAGCTTCGTTTCAGTTTTACAGTATTGAACGGTGTAGTATTGCGTCGTTGGATTCTGGGTTGTAATATTGTAATGTAAGGAACACGCAAAAAGGGTTGTAATCAACTTAATTCCTTCAAGTACATTGACAAAAAAGATTAAATAAAAATAAAAAGGCTATGTAAATGATTTTAAAAAGACTCGTAATCACGTGAGCAGGATTTTTCCTTCTTTTGACACGATAAAAAGTAACGTTCTTATTTTTTATTATTCATCTATTTATTTTCAAAAAAGTGTCATGTGCAAGTGGAGAAGGAAAAAAAACAGAGTTATGCAAAATTTGTGTCGAGAATTGTCTAAAGTTCCGATTTTTTTTTTTTTTGGCTTTCACTTTAATGATAACGTGAATTTATGAGGTCAATTTATTCGACACAATATGATTCAAATAAAAACATAAATAAAAGCTAACGTGAATTAAGATTAAAGTTAAGGTTGTATTCTGGGCCCTCACCCCTTTTAAAAAACCTTGTTAAACTTTGTGACATATCTAGATTCGATGGAGGTCAGGCGCGAACGAATACCCAATAATTTGATTATACCATATTTCTTCAAACTGAAACAATTATCAAAGTATACTTACGAAAATAGATATGAAAAGTCTTTGTTAAAGTTTGTGTAATATTTCCATGGAGTACAGGCGAGAACGCAGACCCCACGATTGTATTATACCATCCCTATTTAATTTGAAACATACTTATCAAAGTATTCTTATGTGCATCTATATCAAAAACCCTTGTAAACGTATTCTTTTCTTTTTTTCTTTCCATACTTTGGGGGCCAGGCGCGAATGCAGACCCCCACAATTTTTATGAACCACCGTTCTGCTAGATCAAACATACTCATTCCTGATCCTCGATACATCTTCTATCATTATATGTAATCAGTTTTTTAAAATAGTCAACCATATAGGAACCTATTCGTGACCAGACACATACACAAACACACACACATAGACGTTCAGCTTTATATTATATATATATATATATATGTATGTATATATGCATACATATATATGTATATACATATATATGTATGTCTATATATGTACGTGCATATATATGTGAGTTAATTCATTTGAATTCATTTTAAAAGACGGCTCATTAAGAACTAGTTTACAATTCTGGGAAAAACAGCTCTGCTCGTTGAATTTTAGTTTAGTTTTAGGCACAGATAGAGTAAGGGTTACTATATGCTTTTTGAAGTCCAATGTAAGCAAATAATTGTGGAGGAGTCATTTAAGGTAATCAGACTCTGCCTTTGTATTTTTCATCCAACTAATGCTTTAATAACCCTTAGCTTCGAGTGGTCCTGAGCCTTGGTATGTGCTGACTTATTGGCCTAAAATAGTCATCCAATCTGCGTTAGTGGTCATTATTCTCGCCTCGCTTATAGCAGCGGTTAGGTGATAACGTATTTGTTGTATCTATTTCATCTAACAGGATAGGAGGTGAAGTAGTCACTTACACTTAGGATGTTGGCAACCTTCACGTGGTCCCTCACGTAAGTACCCGATGTCTGTCTAGAACGAATCCTAACGAGGAAAATATCGGCGAAACCATTGCCAAAAATAAAATCTTCGGATTCATCCGATGATGATGATGATGATGATGATCATCATCATCATCATCATCATCATCATCATCATCATCTACGAGTATTGTAGTAATTAAGATGTTAAAAAAAAAAGATTCAAAGTATTAAAGCTTGTACATAGAGTTCTAATAGATGCAGAAGGCGATCTTAATCGTCATCTCTATCTCATGCTAACAAAGGGTCGTCTCCTGGGTCGTCACCCACAAACAGAAAATACATTAAAAGTACATGTATAAAAATCGAAGCGTTGTGAGTAGTATAATGGGAATAAGTCTGCAGAATATTAGAGCTGACCCGTTTGGTATAATGGTAACAATATTCGCTACTAGCCCAGGAGACTAGGTTCAATCCTCGATTGTGTCATACCAAATTAATTTTTTTTGTTTTTTGTTGCTTTACTGCTACTGTTACTAGTCCCATAACTGCCATTAAGTAGAAGCGCTGCATGATGGATGGACGGTGAACCAAGTGGCTCCACTTGGTGTAGTTGTGGACGAGTGGCTGGGTAACATTGAAGATTTTCCCTGCCCAATCAAGGATGTTGTCGGCTCACTTTTTTTGTTTTTCCCGTCTTCTTTTCCTCTTGACCATTTCTTTGCAGGATGGAATGATTTTGAGCTTTTACGTGCCTATACAATCTGAGTTTCCTCTTTTCACCATGGCCAGTGGTCTTCATATTGAGGCACTTGTTGAGTGACCTTTTTATGAACTTCATTGTTGTTAACATGGTTTTTATATGTGACGTCAAAGGAAAACCATCAGAAAACCACTAAATCATTAAAAGATGAGAATGAAGACTATCGTCGACCGCTTAATATACTTTAATATAAGAAACTATTTAATTCTCTCTTGTTTAGCAGAGTGGCCGGCGTTGGACGGGATTAAGTAAGGAACTCTATATTTTTTATCTATAACACCAGCTTAATATTTTTCATCTTTTTTTTACATTGTATAATAATAAAATAATCAGAGGAGATAATTTTTAAGTCTCTTAGCAGTATTTTCTTACTAGAGAGTCTCCACTTATCAAGGCGTAACAGCTACTTAAGGATAAGTTAATGATTGTCATATGTCCGATGAGTCAATACTGTGATGATTGGTGTTGGTGGAAATTGGAAATTATTTGATTGTTTGTGTACTTTGAACTAAAAAACAACTAAGTTATAGTACTCCGGGAAGTAGCATTGAGGTATTGTGTTAATCAGATAGGTATATTTAAGAGAGAATTTTTTACTAAGAATAGTAAAAGAGCCCTGGTGTTTCTGTTTTAACACAACGTGAACAAAGCATGGACCCATTATTAACATTTGTATTCTTATTTATTATTCATAATTACAATTTTCAATTTAAAAGTAAAACAAAGTAAACCGTCGTATTTTCTTTTTTATGGTTTTCAAGCACGATCGATGTCCCCAGGATTCTGTTGCAAGCCTTTGATCGAAATGAAATATATTAATCCAATTTGACTTTCCGAATATTAGGTGAATATGGGTTATTATGGGGATGTTTCCAAAATCTCCACCAACCGTTAAGTAACGAACAAGCAAACAATCGGACCAGGACCACAAGTTTTTATTTCATTTGGTTAGAATTTAGTAAAAACGTTTACATGAATTTAATGAATTGAAACGCTTAGATTTGATGTATAAAATTGATTGGAACGATAAGGTGCATTAAATAAAAAAAAATGGAAATAGTATTATTTAAAACTATGTAAGTCGACGAGACAATAGCATTCTAGTTTTTTTTTTTTTTCTTTCGGTTTCAAACCAATTTACGTATCATTCAATTAGATATCAAACTCATTTTTAGATTTATAATAATGGATTATTTAATCATCGTATATTTGTTTAATATATAAGCAATGTAATAATCATTAAACTTCGCCAAAACAAAATAGGTGAACAGTAGAAAAAGTTGATATATGTTTGGAACACACGAATCTATTTTCCTATCTTCACAATTGCAACCATTTTTCGAATCTTAGCTTGAAACACTTGCTCTATTGTCTCATATTAAGCAGCTATGATTATAGATTCATATATATATATATATATATATATATATATATATATATATATATATATATACATGATTAGTTGTTTTCTTTGGAAAACGAAATCCAGCAGAGTGCTCAATTAAAAGGAAACTCCGAAAATAAGAGAGTATTTATATTTTGTAATTTGTGTACAGAAAGTTCTTAGATGAGACAAATCATTGGTACCGTCGGTTTCAAGCCCGATAATTAGGACCGTTTAAGATATCCATATCAAGCTCTCTTCAGCCAATACTCATCTCAGGGATATATATATATATATATATATATATATATATATATATGTATGTATGTATATACATATATATACGCATGTATATATATATACATATGTATATATATATGCATATATATACATATATATATACGTATATATATATGTATATACATATACACATACATATATATATGTATATACATATACACATACACACATATATATATATATATATATACTGCAATCCCTTGTTTAACTTTAAATAATATATCTACTTACTTTATATAGTCATTGTAACCATTTCTCTGGGTATATTATTTTACCTTTTTAACAAAAATCTTGATTTGCTGTAAAATTGTTTGATGTATTCATTTAGTTGAGAATCTTCTATAGAAAAAATACACATAAATTGGTCTGATACAACCTATATTAGCATTTCTTAAAGTTGATTATATTTGCTTCTGCATGGACTACTGAAAAACATTTTGAATTCCTACTAATCGGCGCTAAACAAAAAACTTTTGTGTCCTCCCAGAAACGATCGTACACATATTAGTTTTTAATGTTGAGTTATGGTGCCTCAATAAATGATTTTCCAGAAGTTATTTTATAATTGGCTTCATATATACATAACACTTTTTATATATAATTGCTTAAATTAAAGTTTAACATACAAAGACCAGGTATGGTTCAATTGTGCTCTAAATGGAAACATTCATTTCAAGCTGTTGATTTTATATACTTGGTCTTACAGTTTGTTTGGTGATAATGGCTTGAATTTAAGTTTACAATAAAAAAAAGTCAAGTATCATGGTGCCATTGTGCCTAAAATATTTATTTTGAACCTACCCCTGTCATATCAAACAACCTACTGTTGATTTTATATGCCAGATCATTTTGCTTGTGTAGTAATAAATATCTCAAATGAACTTGCGATGTTAAATTGTGTTAGGTGTTAACTTTGATAAAAATTGCCTATTCCTCTTTTTAATGTATTATTTCGATTATCGAGTATCGGTGCTTATCAAATACGTTAAGATACAAAACCTATCTAAAAATACTGCCAGGCAAATAAAGTACCTTCGTGCAAAATTTCATAAAAATCGGCCCAGTCGTTTTCGAGTCCATATGGAACGAATTCATACACACACACACGCATACAATTATTTTTATATAATAGTAGAGATACACACACATGTATGCATATATATATATGCATATATATGTATATATACACATATACATGCATATATGTACACACATATACATGCATATATATATATATATATATTTTTTTTTTACACAGTGGTCACCACTTATCAAGGCCCGGAAGCCACTCAGGGATAAGGGTTATTGCAAGTACAGTATATATATATATATATATATATATATATATATATATATATATATATATATATATATATATATATATATATCAGGTCGGCTAGTGTTCACATATCTTATTTTCATTAAGATTTTAATTTAAATTTATATGTAGACACATATGGTTATCGTTAGACTTTATTTCTTTTAACTTAAAAAAAAGTCATTTAAATGTTTACGCTTTGCATTAATCATTTCATTCTGTACCGTGTCGTAGAGTCATTACGTTTGTAACTTCAATTAGATCTATAACGCACTGACAATTACTTGCTAAGTGTTATGCCACGTGTTTTTATGGGCTACTTTAGAAACGAAAACTCCACGGAATCTCTCTTGCCTCTCTTCTTCTCTCTCCCCTCTCTCTCTCTCTCTCTTTCTCTCTCTCTCTCTCTCTCTTTGCCATGAACTATCTTTCCCTCTCTCACTATATATCTTCTGCCTTTCTCAACAACCACCGTAATAAATATAACATAAACAAGGACAATAGACAACCAGATTGCCACAAACATATATTTTTCCAAGTAAAGAGATTACTTTTCGATGGTCATTTCTACATTTAATTACAGAATCTATACCTTTATTTTCTAGATTCATCGAAAAAAGAACATTCAAGAGTCGTCAAAATTAGACCAAGAAAGTATACAAATGGAATCCCGAAATTACTTCATTTGACGAAAATTCAAAATAAGTCGGAAAACCTAGATTGTTTATATGTACGAAAAAACGCCCGTACAAAAATGTATATCTTTCCTGGAAAATTTAGATAAAGTCGTTGGAAGCTGTTTTTCCTCTCACAAATTATAAATTACTATATATTTATGTACACACACACACACACACACACACACACACACACACACACACACACAAACACATACACTCACTCACGCATACACACACACACACACATATATATAAGACATAAGCCTGATGAATTCTCATGAGAATGAAACGTGGAATATTCTGTGTAGCTTAATTGCCATGTATATTTTTATAACTTACTACACTATATATATATATATATATATATATATATATATATATATATATATAGAGAGAGAGAGAGAGAGAGAGAGAGAAAGGAGAGAGAGAGAGAAAGATGGCACTGGAAAAGTATTACTACAACAATTACAGGCACAATATATTATTGTTGTTACTATTATTGTCATTATTATTATTATTATTATTATTATTATTATTATTATTATTAATAATATTAATAATAATAATAATATAAAACACATGTTTGACGAGAAGATATTTATCGGAGTATTGCAACATGTAATCGTTTTTTAATCTGACCATGCTGACACAATCAAGAACACAATGCATGTAAAATATAAAGCATTTTTATTGTATTAATGAAATTGAATCTGCATGGTTTGTTCCACCATGATATCTTAATTTGTTTCTATTTGTGTTGATCCGTTGCACCACTTCATTGAAAATGTCCTTTACATAAACACTAGACGATGTTTCAAGCTAACTACCTATTATTAGTAGTAATGATATTATTATTATTATTATTATTATTATTATTATTATTATTATTATTATTATTATCGTTATTATTGTCACTATCGTTATCGTTATTATCATTATCATCATCGTCAGTATTATTATCATGACCATTATTATCATTATTATTATTATCATCATTATTATTATTATTATTATTATTATTATTATTATTATCATTATAATCATTATCATTATTAGTATTATAATTTATATTAATATCATTATTATAATTATGATTATTATTATGATTATCATTATTATCATTATAAATTGTTGTTGTTGTTGTTGTTGTTGATTGGCCTGGACACATAAATGTCAATTTTGTTTGACCTTTTGGGGTGACACATTTAAAAGTTATAAGAAAAAAATAAATGATTTATTTCGCTTTAAAATTTTATTTGTTTCAATAATAAATCATGGATTAAAATTAATATAAAAAAAAATAATGCTAGAAATAAACTGATAAAGAGAAAGTAGACGCAGAATGTTATAAATAGAGAGAAAGGGAGAAAACCCGAGAATTTTAAATATAATAAAATGGTAAAAAATAATTCAAATAGTATAACGGGGATAAATAATACCTTGCGTTGCAAAAATTTATTTTCGTTATATTTTTAGAGTCATCAATAAAATGTATCGCCATTCCAGCAATCTTCCTTCGCGGTGTAATTTCGTTTTCCAACAAACTGAATCGTAGGCAATAGTTTAAACACAATATATTTTTTATTCTAAAGAACATACCAGAAAGACAAAGAAAAGAAATGGCCCAGCAGATTCAAATATCGATGTCTCCAATGAGATGCTATGTCAATTTAAATTCAGAAATCTGAATATATATTCTTATATATATAATAGCAGGAAGACCGGATGTTGCACGGTATTGAATAGGGATAAACGAATTTTCCGCACTTCCATAACGTGCATTGTCAGCGAAATCGCTGAAATTGTCCATTCGTCAATCAAACCAATTGATTGCCTGCTCTAGGTAGAAACGCATGCCTTAAACTTTATTTTGATCGCGCTGCTGTCTTATTAAAAAACCAACTGTTGATTTTATACGCCTGGCCCTTTTGTTGGTACGGTGATAGAACTTATTCTGTTGGTACGACGCTTGTGATGTAAGGCTGTATAAAAGTTTAATTTTTCATCATAATTCGATTGGTCGTTGTTTACTAAGATTTTTTCGATGATCGATTTTCGTTACTGATCAATGCATTCGAATACAAAATTATCTAAGACTTTTCCAAGCTTCATAACGCACATGTGTCAGAACTTTCTTTAAAAAATCGTCCTCGCCATTTTGGAGTCTTTAGGAAACGAACTCACACACGCACAAAGTTCCTTTCATATATCTGTAATATAAAGCTGAACGTCTATGTGTGTGTGTGTGTTTGTGTGTGTGCGTATGTGTGTGTGCGTATGTGTGTGTGTGGTCAGAATAGGCTCCTATAGGGTTCACTATTTTAAAAAACTGATTACATATAATGATAGAAGATGTATCGAGGATCAGGAATAGGTATGTTTGATCTGGCAGAACGGTGGTTCATTAAAATTTTGGGGTGTGCGTTCGCGAGTATTCGTCTTCAATTCCCCAATTGTTTTCGGTTTCCTGTTTTAAATATTGTCTTTAAGAAATTCGAACACAAAAAAATTCAAATAATGTGTTTTATGTGAAAATTCAAACCTCCACATTCTTCGAATCAATATCTTTTTGCATGCTTTTATCTAGATAAACTGCAATGTGGCGTGGTGCATCATATGTATATGTAGATAGAAAGTGCACCGCTCCACATTGGAACGCGCTGCATATATGCATATATATATATATATATATATATATATATATATATATATATATATATATATATATATATATATATATACGGTTGTCGGAAGAGACTCATGATGTTGAGTCTTCTATGATTGTTTGCTTCTTGCAACGTTATATTTTCATGCATTTTTTTATGTCTAAGCAAAGCATTTCCAATTTTTCTGAAGAGTATATGCACAAAAAGAGACAGTACCGACCTAATAACAACCATTTGTTACTACATAAGGAAACGAATCTGTAAAAAAAAATGTACCAAAATTTAAATATGCTGGAGGAGCTATTTTACATGAAAAATAAATATTTGGATCTTGAAATGTAACTGTTTTCTTATTCTTTTATATATGCTCTGTTGTAATATTTCATATATGTTGAGCTTCTTAACAAAAACGATGGGTATATACAAAGAGGGAAATATAATTGAAAGAACATATTTTACCAAAACAATATATATACATATATATATATATATGTATATAGTCTTGATATATATATATATATATATATATATATATATATATATATATATATATATATATATATATATATATAGTCTTCGACTTCCGCTTCGTTGACGGGCATGGCTCTTGTGGCGACAACGTTGTTTGGCTGTGGAATTTATTATTATATATATAAATATAAAACTACTTAATTTACTCACATAAAATTAATATACGAAAGTATAAATTTATGCGTAAACTTTAAGTATTTACTTCAAAAGTGCTCAATACGTAGGTAGAGCTAGTTATTAAGTTGTAAAATATATATGGCGCTTAAGCTACACTGAATATTCCGCGTTTCATCCACTCTAGGACTCTTCAGGCTTACGAGTATGAAGAGTCCTAGAGTGGATGAAACGCGGGATATTCAGTGTAGCTTAAGCGCCATATATATTTTATAACTTACTATATATATATATATATATATATATATATATATATATATATATATATATATAAACAGCAGGAATACCAAATTTTGCCCATGATTGAATCAACGAATGTATCACATTCTAATACTGGTTTTCATTGGAATCGGTGAAATTGCCATTGTTTTCAAATAAAAGTAATTAATTGCCTGCTCTAGACGGGAACCCACCGCGATGCACCAGAAGGAAGCTTCACATACTCCTCCTCTCCGCAGTGAACAAGTCCACAATACATTGTAGTTAACATTGCACTGTAGAGAACTTACGGTTGATATTATAAAATCAATATTTATAATGCTTAAATCAAAGTTTAATCATATATATTTAATATAATTAAATAAAATTTATGTCAATTATCATCATTCAATTGATTTCTAAACGGAAACATTTGTTTCAAAAGCGCCTTTTTTTTAATCAAGGAACTTACTGTTGAATGTATACACCCAGCCATTTTGCTGGCGTGGTGATTAAACTTCTAAAATGCACGTGATGTAAGACTATATTACGATGTTAGCTTTGGTCAAAATCGGACTGTTCCATATTCAATCGGATGTATCGATAATCATTTTTTTTATACTTATCGGAGACATTCCGATACGAAACATGTCTAAAGACACTCCTGAACACAAAATGTACATTTTTGTGAAATTTCAAAATAATCGGCTAAGCGGTTTTGGAGTCCATAAAGAACACACACATACACACACACACAGACAAAGCACATTTTACATATAATAGAGATACTCATATCTAAGCTTCACGTTGTACACATGGTCGAAGGTGAACCCAACGGACATCGGTGAGTTGAGGCTTTTGGGATAAATTATGTGATATAATTGTGCCAAAAGTGGAATTATCGTAAGATCACTTTAGTTAAGCGCCATTTAGTCCGGTCAGTGCCATGAGGGTGACAATTTCTTGCAAACAAAAAATAAATAAACAAATAATAAGGAGTATACTAACATCGTAAAAATCTTCTTTCTTGGGTCGAATACACATACGACCTGAGACCGCTTGTGAATTTTATATATCCCCTAGGAAATTCCTCTCCGGAAGAAAACCAGACCATCTTAAGCTAGGTGCGTGCCGATATAGGACCAGGAGAAGTCGGATGTTCAGTAATAGTTTGAAAGTGCAATAAAGTCTTGAGCTAAATTTAATTATTATTTCATAGATATAAATCTATTCGACTGGTTATTTGGTTGTGCAAGGCACACTGTCTTAATTCGATTCTCTTCCGATTTAGAGAGATTAATTTTCTTCGGTATCACGGAAGTTTATTTAATAACATTTATCGCATTTTACTGCCGACTTGATGCTTTAATCACCCTATTTAAACCCATAATTAGTACGTTGACTCAATGTGGAGTTGATTACGTCCGAAAAGTGTAATTTTGTATATTAGATTGGGTAATTGATATATATTATTTTTGAATTTGATATATACGTGTTTCAGCTGCGGTTTCTTTAGAAATCAAGCTCTTTCAGGAAGATCTGAGCAAGTTGGACTTCTAAAGAAATCGCAGCTGAAATATATAAGCACATACGACACATGTCGTCAATAATGTTTGCGTATAAAGGAATTTATACTATAGTATTGTTCTATCTGTTATTGCGTGCTATTAAATAAAAGTTGTAGTTTCTTTGGAATAACATCTAGTAAACAATATCCAGAGAATCACTATATAAACACACACACACACACACACACACACACACACACACACACGCACGCACACATCGGATTCGGAGATCGGAAAAATCGGAACTTTTGGGGGTATCGGAATCGGGGGGAAATTTGAGCCGATTTTCCGATGCCAAAACCGATTCCTTTAATTATCTATTTTATTTGATTTTGTTTTTATAAAACATCTTCCACTGCTTGTATTGTGGTAATAATAAAATAATGAATATTAATTGATTTAAACTTCCAGTAAGACTAAAATCTCTAGATCAGCCTTTCACAAGTTCACAAGTGTGTGTTTTACGTTTGAGAAAATTTATGCACATTTAAGATGTTCTTTTACAGTAATCGGGACAAAATAACATTTTTATAGTTAAATATTTAGAAATTTATAAAGAATCGGAATCGGTAATTGTATCGGAATCAGGAATTTAGTACAAAATCGGGAAAAATATTGTAATCGTCATAACATAATATATATATATATATATATATATATATATATATATATATATATATATATATATATATATATATATATATACTATTTAGTGTATATAAAATGTATACTTTTTTTTTGTGACCTGGTTCTTATACTGATTTTGATAAATGAACACAAAATAAAACTTATTCACATAAAAAAATTTTTTTTTATTTATAATAAAATATATTGCATATATTTTATTATATCTTATTTTAGTCAGCTATTTTTAATATACGTACATTATTCTGTACAGAACGTTGCACGCTACAATCGAATTAAGAATGAATTTAAGAGACATATTTATGCAGAAGAAGTTACTAAAACTCAAATGTAAACTTATCAACTGTTGTTAGTCTATTTCTATCATGGATCAAGCACATGATCAAAGTTGATCCTGAACATTTTTGTTTTCATCCTACACAGTGTGTAAATGCAGTAGAACCCCGTGATACGGTGGCCCCAGGATACGATGTTTTCAGGCTGTGGAAAGCGATGTTTTTCCATTCCTTCGTTACGGTATTTAACCCGCCTTACGGTTTTATTTATAATATTATTTGATTATCTACATGTGTATTAGATACTGTACTGTATTTTTTTACTAACTTTTAATGCCGTATCACGGAGTTCTAGTGTACTTGTATTCTTCTGCATTAATAAGTCGACTTATCAATACAAATACAAATTGATCAAGACAAATTTTTAAGTTTACGTTGATGACGTCGACCAACATCCAACCTACAATTTTATTCTTTTATGAATGGAAGTAAAAAAGGTCTGTGTATTATGGTTTGTCTGTTAATGTGATCGAGGGCAGCCATTGGATTTAACTTAATCTGGCAGAATTATCTCCCCCATCGAAACACACGTATTAACACTGTTACAAAATAGCACTAAGCACCCAAAATAAAGATGGCTACCTGTTATCTTTAAAGTAACATAGCAAGGTAAGCACGAATTTAAACGTTACTACAGATATAATTACAAATTTTATTCTGAAAACTGCGTGCAGGCTTGATATAATTTCTAAAGCAAAAAACAAGAATTAATGAAATCGAATTTTCTTTTTTATTCGGATTGATTGTCCGTATTAGTTGAATTTTTTAAACTACTTTTCTCATATTTATTTATTTATTTGCGGACTATTATCCTCATCTTTATAGTTGTTATTGTTTCACTACGTTTCGACCAACTCATTCCTTCTTCAGATGGCGAAACAACAACTATGAAGATGAGGATAACAATCCACAAATAAATAAATAAATATATAAAGTACTCATCTCAAACGACTCCAATAAAAAATAATATAATAACATTCAGTACTGGCCCAACAATGGAAGACCGGATCAGAACGAAAAATCGGAGCACGTGGCGCAGTGGATAGAGGCGTTGAATCTCTACCGCTCCAAGGTGAGCATTGTCTAGAGATAGCTGTTTCAATCCTACCCAAAGCAGGCCAGAGGATTAGTTAGCCAAAATGTGGTGAGACAACAAGAACTATGGAAGGCAGTAATTTCTGCGGATACAATTAAAAGACTCAACATTCCTATCCTGTTGCGGTTAAACCACCTGAAGAAGGCCAGATGAATAGATGACCGAAACGTGGTGAAATAACAACTATTAAGATGAGGATGACAGTCAACAAAAAAATAGCACAACTTACTCATCTCAAAGGTTTCCAATAGAAAAAATAATATATAATATTTTGCTTATCTTGAGTCTTATTTTCAACCCATTTCGGTCGATTTTTTTCAAAAGTATCTTGGGAATCGCCCGCACTGAAGATTGAACCCTAAACCTCCATAAGAGTGCCGTGACATAGTGGATAAAGTACCTGGTAAAATTCAGCTATAGAGCTTATAAAGGTTGAAGATTCAATCCTCACTGCCATCGATACTCAAAATAGAATTGGAAACTACTCAGGACTTCTACTCAGACATAACTTATGCAAGAACATGCTACTTCTGTGGATTAAATAATGGGTTCCGTTCGAAATTCCGTGAAGATTTACTAGTTTAACAAAAACATTTCCAAATTCCAAAAAATATATCTTGAGAAGGCCGAAGTTTATATCGATCGACACGATAGAAGAATAGTCCGAAGAATCGAAAGAATACGAATAAGATCACTATAAAACTCATACAAGACACTCCCCATCGTCCGCCATGTTATATTGCTAATTTTACCAGAAAAGATAATTTTACCCAATAAGATATTTTTAGAGTTGTTATATACGTAAAACTATAAATTACGGCGAGCTAAGCGAAATAATAACATTAAAAACGAATAACGCGACAGAGTTATTTTCCTAAATATGGTTTTAAAACATTTACTGCACATTAAAATAGTGCACACATTTAATGATTTGTATTTAGACGGTTTTAAAGTTCATTTAGTACAAATTGAAAATAACAGTTTACATTCTGCTTACTCGTGCAAATAGTTGGAAAATTTAGCAGTAATTAATAGGTTCACACACGCTGATGAAGCACGTGTCCGTCGATGATTACATAAAATATATAATACCTTATACATATCGTTAGTTATCATTCCTAAACAGGAAGGTGTATTTAACTTAATTTAATTTAATTTAAACGCATAGTATTTTATTTAAATTTTATGTAGTATGTCTTATACATGGTTCGTTGAATAGTGGAAGTCCACAAAATAAGTAATCAGAGAGAGATATGTGTTCCTCGGAAAAACTCTTAGAGTGTTTGTTTGTTTGCTTGGATTAAAATGAGACATGGTGAAGAAAAATGTTGATAAAAGGATACTGAGATATTTGAATATAAATACAAAAAAATAAACGTAAGTTTTCCAGAAGTCTTAAACAAATTTTAAGACTATATCTACTAAACTATATATGTTAAATGAAAGTAACATTATTGTAAAGCTAAATGTATCATTTTCAACTTTAATATTAATGATTATTTATATATATATATATATATATATATATATATATATATATATATATATATATATATATATATATATATATCGTGTATTGATATTCATATTAAAACCCATTTTTCCTATTTATTTAAAAAGAAAATACAACTTTCTTATATGTGTCGTGGTATTGCATTTATCTGCAAAAGATCTAGCTAATTTGCATATTCTTGAAAACATTCATTTTGATTAATTCCCTCTTATATTTTTTTCGGTTTTCTTATGGGATGATAATCTTTAGTTAACTATTACGTGTAATTATATTCATGCAGATATGCTACATGATTTATACGTGCGTAATATTTGCGTACAAAGGTTATAGTAAACACAAACTTCTTTCTATATATATATATATATATATATATATATATATATATATAATATATATATATATATTATTATTATTATTATTATTAATTTTTAGCCTTGCATCAAGCATGTCTTTATAGCTCTGGGATTAACGTCAAATGAAAAAGTTAATCGTAAGCTAAACGTTTTGGTTTCGATTCTCGATGGTGGCCCACGAATATTTTTATTCATTTATTTTAACTCTTTAAATAATTAGTCTATATTGGGTCGAATATAATATAATAATATATACGAAATCTGAATTAATGAAAATATCATATTCAGGCGTATTTTACGACCGGGCAATGCCGAGCGGTCTGCTAGTAAAGTTAAGATGAGCTAAGTCATCGGTATCATCGTTTTCAAACCTGATAATTGGGGGATCGTTTTTGATACCCATATGAAGCTCTCTTCAGCCGATACGAGAGATGAGTATCGGCACAAAAGAGCTTGATATAGGTATCAAAAACGGTCCCCTATTATCAGGTTTGAAACCGACGGTACCTATGACTTACTTAAACTTTCTGAAAATAAAAATATAAATAATACGTTCTTATTTTCTGGAATTTCCCCCTCATAATAGAGTATTTTGCTGGGATCCTTTTTTCCCCCCAAATATAACTAAGTATGTGTCCACGACTTTGAAACACCCTGTATATATATGTTAAATCGAGATATTTAAATATTATCAGCAGGAGCACCTAATGTGTTCGCTAATGAAATCAATTCCTGTATATTAGAAAACAACAACAGCATTCCTATTATTTTACGTCTGATATTTGAACTAGTAAAAAGTGTGAAAGTTAAAGATATAATTCCTTATTCCTAGCACTCATACACACCATTATTCTTAGGAAATATGTTTTTATAAAATTAAGTGTGCACATTAGAATATAATTACGATCAATTGATTTCTCGTAAAATCGCTTTCAGGAAAAGGTTTACTCCATATTGTTATAATGCCTTCAGGGAAGCTAAATATATTTCAATATAAGATAGCATTTGCAGTTTACGACACGACTGAACGTGGTCTTTACACTTAAGACGAAATGATTTTACAACCGACATTTCATTTTATCTTATTTACCGAGAAGCACCAGTCACTAATTTGATAGAAGGTGGTTGTATATTAGAACAGCGAAATATAATAACCACGATCGGTTTCCGCATACAATTTTACTATAAAAAAATTGTTGGTGAATAACTGACTTTAATTAAGTCGCCAGAAAGACATATTTTTCATGAGTAAAAGTTATTATTTTTTGTTTTTCTACTTTTGTTTTTTTTATATTTTTTTTTCTTTTTTGTTGACAAGAAATTTTTCGAAATCAGGTTTCTGAATTGATTTTTTAGATGACGGTTGATTATACATATTATTTGGATTCTTCGAACTACTGTTCTCATCTCAACTGTTATTTTCATAAAGTTTTGCTTGATGGAACCTCTGACTTTCTTCAAGTGAACTCTATCAATAGAATTTTTCTGTCGAACTTGGAAATTTGCGCGGATTTTTACAGGGAATCCTTTACTTCAACCACGTGGGTAACATGCTCTCGTTCCGTCAGCCATGACTGAGTAGAAGGCGTTAGTAATTCGCAGTTGTATTTTGAGTGTCACTCGCATTAGATATTAAAGCTTCAACCCTCAGTAGAGTGTAACTTAACAACTGTATTTTATCAGGTACTTTATCCACTACGCCATGGATTCCGTTCAGAATTCTGTGCGAATTCCCACAGTAACAGGAAAATTCTAAAGTTCCACAAGATACGTTGGAATATAAATATGTATATATATATATATATATATATATATATATATATATATATACATATATATATATATATATATATACATTATATATATACACATATATATTAATATATATATTAATATAAAAGTATATATATATATATGCAATATATACATATATGTATATATATATATATATACATATACATGCATATATAGATAGATATATATTACCTATATATATATATATACTTTTATATATATATATATATATATATATGCATATATATATATATATATATATATATATATATATATATATATATATATATATATATATATATATATATATATATATATATATATATATGAATATAGTCATAGTGAATAAATAGATATAATTCATGTTAGGCGTGTAAAAATGACGGACTTATATGCAATAAAATTTATTGCATTTCCGTTGTGTGTCTATTAATATATACGAATAAATCATTTTAAAACGACTGTCATGAGTTTTAATTCTCAAGTTCCACATTGCAAAAATCTTAAACAGTTGCAAAATCCTATCTCTCTCTCTCTCTCTCTCTCTCTCTATATATATATATATATATATATATATATATATATATATATATATTAAATTTAGGGGCAGAGAATGACAAAAATAAATAATCAGTTAGCTTATAAATGGGTTGAGCATATGAAGTTTACAGCAGTCGCTCTGAATACTGCAGATATACAGGGTGAACAAAAAAAAAGCAGAGGACATTCAATTTTTTTTCTGAAAATTTTACTGTCAACGGAGAAAAAAAGGCCAAAGCCCCTCGTGTTTTGATGTGATGTTTTTAATATAATAACTAATTATGACCAAAGTTTCATTTCATTCAGACAAAACACTAAGAAACGGGGCCTAATTAGAGTTGGGCCCCATTTTTTGGGTCACTATATATATATATATATATATATATATATATATATATATATATATATATATATATATATATATATATATATATATACGATTACACCGCTTAATTAAATCACAGATTAATGAATCTTGCGGTATCAATCTTACAAAATATTTTGGAATGTTTTATTTTCATAAATGACAATCCCAGCCAAATAAAATTGCTCAATAATGACATTTACCCTTAATCTATATTTTAATTACAACCAATATTTCTCACCGCAGTTAACGTTGGCCGAGCGGTCTGTTCTTTGCTAATGGAGTCAGAGATGGATTCCTGGCAGAGATCGAATCTCCCAATAGGCAGTAATTATGTCAACCTAGACTGATGATTTCCAAAAGGATGAACACTAGTCTTTCAACTTATTAAAAATAATTATTATAATAATCATATATATATATATATATATATATATTAAAAAACTGGTAATTAGTAAAAACCTGAAAAGAGTGCTCAATACTATTGCAGAGATAAAGCGGTAATAAAAAAAAATATATATGGCACCTACAGACCCAAATTTTGTATTTATTAAATTGTTTTTAATGCCGCAGTTAAAGCAAAACAATTTCCAATGCTATTTATAATGTTTATCCATTCATCTATTTATTATCGCTTTTTTTAAATTTGTAAATCAAATCTATGACGTCATCAAAGGTGTAATTATTTTAAGGTAATGTTTTAAGCTCTATTTATAAGGTCAAATAACTTAGTTGATAGAACCTCAGACTTAAGACGTCAGGGTTTCGATTTCACCTCATGGTATTCATTTTATTGATTAAAAATTTATTAGTAATGCAATATTCTCCATTTCTAAAAGTAGTTAAGATCCATGATATTTCGAAATGTGTATTTATTATATAATAAAAAAAGGTTCCGGTTTATTTGCCTCCTCCATAACTTAGACATGTGGTTGATTTTTAATGTGAGGAAAGGAATCAGAGACGGAACAGACACTGCAATTTGATCTTCCTATCAAACAGACAAAATAAGTCTTGCAATAAAAGCTGCCAGAAAATACCCTGTAACAAATGCAGTGATGCCGTCGAAAACGATCATAGGATGGGAAGACAAAAAGGAAAAGCACCATCCAGACATCGGTGTAGAAGTTCTAAAAAACACATGGATGGAGAAAATGGAGTAAATTTGTAGATTAATACTCTCAGCTAAATACTAGTCTCCCCCCCCCCCACTCCTCCCCAAATAAAAGATGAGATTCTACTTTCTAGGTGATTATGAACACCCTGAAAACGTGATGGGAAGAAAAAATATTTTAGAATTTAGAGTTGGGGATCAGTTTCGGGTATCAATTTAATAGAAAATGACCTCCCACCCTATATTCTAATTTTATTAGGGCAGTTAACTAAAAGCTTTAACACTAACCCTAAATCCGACTGGCAAGATCGTGAAACCAGACATATTTAACAGTATAAAAAAAAACCGTTAGAATTGCTCGGAAACGAACCATTCTATGTTAAATTTATGCGTTCACACGTAATCGTCTAAAATAAATAAATCTTAAGGAACAGGGATGGTGGGTAGCAGAGGGTGTTAATCACACATAACTAAAGACTAAGGAGTTAGCAAGATCCCCAAGGTTAGAACCCCCACCCCCCAAATAATATATATATATATATATATATATATATATATATATATATATATATATATATATATATTTGTATGTAGAGAATTCTCTCCTAAACTAAATTTGAAATAATTATTTGTTTACCATCACCGGTGCTTGTCGTTGGGATTCAAATGCAACGTACATGCGGTTTCATTTTTTGGTAATGGTAAAAAAAGATGGAGACCCATCGTGACACTACAAATACATTCAATTTCATAAAAGTTTACTGTCTGTGTAAGACATTTTAAATTTCTGTGAGGTATTTTAAAAGCTTTAATGATGAGATATTATATCGGAATAACTTTTTAAAAATTCAAACATTTGAGATTTGCATTAAATTTTATTTAAAATCATACAGCACCAATTACGCAAGATGTCCCGAAAATCAATTTATCCTGAAGCTTAAGCCTTTAATTTTAAATAGTTTTTAGCAAGAAAATCAATTAATTATATTTTTATAGTTAAAAGTTCCCTTTTCGCTCAGTTTTATATAGGGTACTCATTTTCACATTGGTGTACTTATTTTATATCGGGCTACTTGTTTTATATTGGGGTACTTATTTTATATTGGGATACTTATCTTATATTGTGATACTGGCGTGATTTTCGGAAGTTGTGAACAAATTAAAAACTATACAAAACAAGCAGTTCTATCAAACAAATGATCTATTTTAAACTTTTGTTAAAAACTGAAAAGAAAAAGGAAAAATGAATTATAGTTGCTTAAATTTGAAAGGAATTTTGAGGCATTTAAACTGTCGAATATAAAATTAGGTAAACTAACATTTAAATTCTTAGCAAAAATTGATGTATTAAAATATTAAAATTCCTGGACGCTATTTAGCTGTAATCCGCCTCCCAAAATCTCGGATAGCTTTTTATTTTAATTTATTTAAGTTTGCTCCATTTGCTAAAATAATTTTACATACCAATTTACTTTGGAGGCATTTAAATTATCATTTACCCCCTCCACCTAAAATACCCCTAATCACAACGATAATTCGATACTCACACCTTGGAGTGTACATTATTATTACCTAGCCTGGGTGCCCGGCGTTGCCCAGGTGTTTGGAGGTGTGAGTCTTGAAAAAAAAAAGGGGGGGGAAATGGTATTAGGCAGGCAGGCTCGAACCCGTATTGCGAAGGCGGAGAAGAACGTGAAGAAAAATACATGACGTCTTTAATATTGCGTCCATCGCCAAACCGGAAGTGACCAAGGATTAAATTAAGGCTAGTTAATACGAAAAGAGGGGAGGACTTTCGAAAATATCGGCGAAGAAAAGTGGCCCCTCCCTGTAGAAAATTGCCAAGTTGATGGTGAAGGAATTAATGCTTTTTACCAATTTTTCGATATTTGCCGTCCGAAGGATCCAGCTTCAAAATAATACCGATCTTGTGAAAACTCGTCGCCTCTGTCGAAAGTTTTTGTGAGACATACATGCATTCATACATTGATTTAAACAGACAAGTGAGATTTTTATTATAGAAGATTAAATTAAATCAATTCCAATAGTAATCATTAGAAAATAATAACTTCAAAATATTTTTCTAATGTCGGCGGCCATTTTTTTGTTAATCAATTTGGCCAAAATAAGTAAGCTTTTCCGACGGTCTTCTATACACTTTAAATAATTATTTTATTAGTAATACTGAAATTTTTTCAAATTATTCTTTTCAGCAAATGGAAACAAATATCTATCAAATGATTTTCTGTTTCTGAATTTTTATGATGAGGATTGATTCTTCGTATTAATTGTATTCCTTTGACTACTGTTCTCATCTTGGATGTTCTTTTCACAACATGAATGTAACCTCCGACATACTTCAGGCGTATCTTGTCGAATTCTTCAATCTGCACAGAATTTCAAGTGGAACCTGTGGTATAGTAGATAAACTATTTGGTAATATTCAGTTGTAAGTTACACTCGTCTGATGGTTGAAGGTTCAATCCCCAGTGCGAACGACACTTAAAATACAATTGCGACTTATTAAATATTTTACCCAGTCGTGGTTGACGGAACAAGAACATGCTACTTCTGTGGATCTAATAAAAGATGCTGTTTGAAATTCAGTGCAGATTCCCGAGATAGACAGAAAGATTTTCGAGTTCGACAGAATACGCCTAAAAAAAGTTGGAGATTGCATCAAGCGAAACGTTGTCCGAATAACACCCTCAATGAGTCGGAATAATCCAAGTCAGTAGTCCGAATAATCCAAATAATACGAATTTGTTAAAGATTTGTTTGAGGTCACCAAATACTTAGTCACTATAATAGTAAATAGTCGCAATTGAGACAGTTTTTGAAGGACTGTAATGTGAGTCTCTTTGAATGCGGATCTAGTCCGGATTAATGATTCAAAATGATTACCGTCATTAACAAGTGTATCAGGTATGATATGGGTGTCTATTTATTTATGTCATGTATGTGTATATGATGTCATTCTTTTTACTAGGTAACCAGTATAAACGAAGTATTTTCAACAATTTTTTAAAACTATTTCAACAGTGAAGAGGTGCGATATTTCAATGTATTTTACTTTCGAACGATGCTTTTAGAAATTGTTTGATATTAAAAAACTGTGCATGTTATCTCGTTTTCTTTTAATTTTTATTCCAAAAATCTATTTGTTTTATATTCTTTTATTTATTTTTTTGTACTATTTTTCGATCCAAACAAGACAAAAGTAACGACTCCCTATTTGGGATTGATTCTAACTTTGAACTATAGGGACTTAAGCAACAATAATCTCTACAAATTACATTTTAACTTCAGCAGATTATTACAGTCAGAGAAACAAGAAACAAGGAAGAGATTCCAAAACCGAGGGATAAAACTATTAGAGTAGAAGGCGTAACGGCATGTAGGTGCATCAACAGTGAAGGGGTGCGATGTTGCTGCTTGTCAGATTAATCGGGACTATGCACGTCTAAGTGCCATTAATTCTTTTTTACAAAGTTCTTTTACCAAGATGCGCATGAGAGATTAAAGAAAAAATAACTGGTTTTCAACTGGAAATACAAAAACTGCCACTTCCGGATCAGCCGTATTACTATTGGAAGTTCGATATTTACAATACAGTTAAACAAACGTTAACATTTTCCCAACAGATCTTCTCCATCTTTAAGTTATCTTATTCAACGTTACCATGGGCTTACTTTCCTAAGGGCTACAACATGGTCATTTTTAATATCATGCCATGAAAGACTTGTCATAAATCGTCATAAATCGTCTTCATCAATTATGTGTTTTCATTCCTTTCACTATTCGTAATACTCTCATAATAGTATTCATCGTTTAACTGATAATCTATTTACATCGTTAACACGTCAAGTGGATTTAGTCTTAATAAGTGGATTTAGTCTTAATAAGTGGTTACTCATTAGTTCAAAAATGTTACTAGGAAAAAAATGTTTATTCGTGTTTGTTTATTCACAATTTCGTTAATATATACCAAATGTGCACTGTTTCACAAATAGACTTTAATACTAAAAACAGATTTCACGTACTTAATTTTTTCATGATTTCTATATGAACTATTTATTTAAAAGGACTCAACATTTAAGAGGTTATCTCATTTGCATATTACATTCAAGAAAGTCTGTTTTAATAATTAGCTCTAAATCTTTAATGGAAATTAGTAATAGAATTGATTGAAACATTCTATTTAGAAATATTATATTTACTTTTAATTTGATTTACATTTAATTTCATTTATTTTTAATTATTATTATAAGCAACATCAGCTATGTTTCAAAACGCAAGTTTTCATTTAAGTTATTTTCATTTGAGTTATTTCCCTTTAAGCTATTATATATTATTTCCCTGTTTGAATTCCATAGATGAAGATGACTATGTTTGATGTTTTTAAAAAATCATGTAGGGTAAACTTTCAGGAAAATCGTAACACTTTTGATATCTAGTGCATCTTAAATAGTATGTGACACACGATCCGCCTAGCAATTTGTTTTTATTCCATGTCAATGCTGGCTATGTACAGCTAGTATGTGTATATTATGCGTGTAAAACTATTGAGGATTTGAAGGCAAGTTGAGAACTGTGTCAGCTATATGTCAGAGAGAACTGTTTAAGAATTCACTCGCCCTGGAAAATAAAAAAATGACAATTAAAATTAATTTATAAAAACATGAAGTTTATTGTTTTAAACTTCTACTCCTTTATTTCAATTTTGGTGAATTCGTTTGATGAATATATAATTTATTGTTTTAATAATTTTAATATTTATTCCGTCCAGTCTGACTCTCACAGCATAGTTATACGTAAAGAAAGTGGGATTATATTTCACTTACTCAAAAATATCTACTCCTACTCTTCCATCAAACGCCGAGAATTGTCATTCATTGGCTACATTTTCTTACCTCAGACTGACATTGTTTCATTACTGCATTAAGGGTTCTTATCTCTCACTCAATAGTATTTTCCCAGTAAATATGAATCCTAGCCGCCGTTTTATATTTATAGCTATTCGATTGGCTGACTACAATCCTATCCGAGGAATAATAGAATATAAATTGCAAAACATAAAACAAACAAGGTGACTTCTCTTCCTTTCTTTAAAATGACTTCGATGTAAAAAGACAGACATTATTTTATTATATACTGATTCTGTTCTTACAAAATATATTACACATAATTGTTCACGTACAAATCTTGTACGCAATAGTTCTATACCTTCTCGGACATTTTTAAAAATGATAAACAGCACTACTTTTTATATTGAAATAAAACATAAATCATTGGATATAAACTATAATAATTAATAATTAAAATTTCCCGTTTAAAAACCAAAAGGAAAATTAGTACGCCATATCATTGATATGCATGTACAGAACAATTATATGATATATATCAAATTATATATATATATATATATATATATATATATATATATATATATATATATATATATATATATATATATATATATATTTAAAAGAGTGTAGCCATCAACAATTGTGGGTTTTTTTTAAAGGTTTTCATCATATTTTTATTTTAAAATATTTTTATAACGCGTTTCGAGCTTAGGGTGTGCTCTCTTCAGATATTTTCGTAAAAAGTTTTTCTTTAAAATGGGAGTTTGTAGAATTACCACCGCTGATATGTTTTTCAGAGTGATGTTCAGACATTATGATGAAAACCTTTAAAAAAAACCCACAATTGTTGATGGCTACACTCTTTTAAATATACATTTTTTCTCTCGTTGGAACTACACAACCATCACTTTAAATATATATATATATATATATATATATATATATATATATATTTTAATATATATATATATACAACAATACAATACGTTCATTATGTAAAGTTGAATTTACTTGAAACATGATGTTTTTGTTTTACTGAGCGAAATGTGACGTTTGAATATTACTCAGAAAAATGGCGTTTGATTTTACAACCAGAAATATAGCGATTTAAAAAAAAAAATTTTTTTTAACAAAAAAGTCACCAGAGGTTACTCAAGAATAAGGTTTAAAGAGTGTGCAGTAGTTAATGGAACAATATAGTAATCGTTAGAAGTTTAAATTTGGTAAATTGGATTACTTAAGGGATACAGCTCATCAAGAACATGTTTACATTGGACTTGAACACGACAATATCATAATCAGCTGGAAAGCAGGCAAACGGAAGAGAGTTTCACAGGTGTGTAGTTCTTAGAAAGAAGCTTTGTTTATGAAATCTACGTTTAGGTTTAGGCACAGATAAAAAGAGGGGGGACTTATTGATAGCGTTTACAGTTAGACGAGTGTTTCTCTTGAATATTTTGCAGATTGGATCTCAGACGAGCACTTGCTATGAAAATAACGATAAAGCAGAGACAGGCTCGCAGTGTCTCTTCTGCGAGAAAGAAGTTGCGGGATAGAGAAAAGGGCATCCCCCACTAGGATCCGAAGTCTATTCTTAACTCTGTCAAGGCAGGATAAGAACTTTCTATCAGCTCCTGCACAGATGTGGCAACAATACTCTATACGTGGACGTACCTGGCTCTTATATAGATAGAGAATTGCATCAGCAGGTAGATATCTACTG
>NC_136487.1:20499284-20501784 GCF_053919585.1 Euprymna scolopes
AAATAAAATAAATAAATAAATATATTGCTTTAAATAAAATAAAAAAAATAAAAAATATTGCTTTTAAATACAATAAATAAATAAAAATATGGATTTTAAATAAAATATATAAAAATATTGGTTTTTAATAAAATAAATAAATAAATAATATTGTTTTTAATTAAAATAAGTAAATAAAAATATTGTTTTTAAAAAATAAATAAATAATATTGCTTTTAAATAAAATAAATAAATAAAAATATTGTTTTAAATGAAATAAATAAATAAAATTGTTTTAAATAAAATAAATAAATAATAAATATTTCTTTTAAATAAAATAAATACATAAAAAATATTGCTTAAAAAATAAATAAATAAAAAATGTTGCTTTTAAATAAAATAAATAAATGAAAAGTGCTGTTTGTAAATAAAATAAATAAATAAAAAATATTGCTTTTAAATAAAATAAATAAAAAATATTGCTTTTAAATAAAATAAATATATAAAAATATTGTTTTTAAATAAAATAAATAAATAGATATATCATTTACTTTTTTTCATATATTTATTCATTATTTCCGTGAAAATATGTACTTAAATAAATATTTCAAAATATGCAAATGAACACATTTGAAAAGGTATATGTGCAAGAATTCCTAAAAATAAATGAAAATATTTATTTGAAAAAAAAAAGGATATTCTTATTTAAAGGCAATATTGAAAGAAAAAAAATCGTGGAACGTAACTGGGTGGGGGCAACTTGACTACAACCGTCTATTTCATATAGAAATAGACGGTATTAAAATAACGCGATTAAAGCCCTTTCCCCCAACAGGAAGTAGAGTAATTTTTTAATAATTAATTTTTTCTTCTAAACCATAATCTATATATTAACACTGTTATACGTTGAACGTACTTACCTACGTGTGTCACGGTTTCCAAATTATAGATTATCTGATCGGGAGATCCTATTTATTAAAAAGGACAATAAAAAGGTGATAACGTACGAGGAACATTAAATTAGTACACAGACACGCTAATTTAATGTTCGTAGTATTTCATCACCTTCTATCCTCCTTTTTAATAAATAGGATCTCCCGATCATCGAGGACGCAATGTAAAAAATAAAAAATTAAAAAAAAAATGGTGTCACTTTTGGGCGGTATGTGAAACTAAAATATACATTCTTGATGTTTTGGTTAGGATCCAAGCGTAGTAACTGTTCTGTTTAAAGGTGGTATAATGATATCGTGGAGTTTCCGTTTCCGCCAGGCGTCCGTACTATCGAAAATATGTCACAAACTCCTATAAGAATATGGGAGATAAACCATAATAACGAGATATATCCTGACACTACATTAACCAGATTACTTTGATAAATATTTTTACAGTTTAAACAAAAAAATTACATAATATCATATATATATATATATATATATATATATATATATATATATATATATATATATATATATATATATATATACAGGGCGTCCACAAAACTTTGTAGATTATGCAGCCAGACTTTGTGGGCACCCTTTAGATTATGCAGCCAGACTTTTGGGAATAATTTTCCCTTTGACGAATTCGGTACCCCCAAATGGGGAGCGGCATATGTATTATTTTTTAAATATAATTATCCACTGATACGTGTTTCGTCGTCTACGACTACTCATAGTGGCCGAATTCGAAATTATTATATTTTAAAACTAATATATATATATATATATATATATATATATATATATATATATATATATATATAACTACTTAATTTACTCACATTAAATTAATATACGAAAGTATAGATTTATGCGTAAACTTTAAGTATTTACTTCAAAAGTGCTCAATACGTAGGTAGAGCTAGAACTCTTCAGGGTTATGCGCGTAAGCCTGAAGAGTCCTAGAGTGGATGAAACGCGGAATATTCAGTGTAGCTTAATCGCCATATATATTTTATAAATTACTATATATATATATATATATATATATATATATATATATATATATATATATATATATATATATATATATATAGAGAGAGAGAGAGAGAGAGAGAGAGAGAGAGAGAGAGGGGGGAGACTAAGTGTGAGAGAGAGAGGAAGTTAGATTTTATAATTATATGTTATAAATATTAATTCATAAATAAAAATTGTTATATTCATAGTTAAAATGAAATTTGATAAATAAAACTCTGCAAAAGTTTAAGTCAGATGATTCCCTGGTGAGTTTAGGTAAATAGACATCCCTTATGCTAAAACAGTAACGGAAGCCAGAATGGGTCGAGAGAAAAGAAGTCATTTCGTTATTAAAAAAAAATGACTTTAGCTTGTTTTATTTTTTACATTTTTTTTTTGTTATTTTAGTAGCGTTGTTTTTTTGTATTACCAAGTGCAGAGTTTGTTTTTACAAATGGAATTAAGAAAATATCCAAGAAATAGTCCCACTTCGAAACAAAGTTCACAAAAATCTATGTAACAAGACGTATATGTGTATCGCAGCCGCGAAAATGTTATGAGGC
>NC_136487.1:20504284-20529284 GCF_053919585.1 Euprymna scolopes
TTTTAGATTAGGAGTAATTTTTTGTATTATTTATATTTGCGTTGTAGCGTGTTCTCGTTCCGTCAGCCATGGGTGAGTAGAAGTCCTAAGTAATTTTTTATTGTATATCAAGTTTCACCCGAACTGAGGAGTGTACCCTCAATATCTTGAAAACTTTTCCTTTTGTTTACAAAGGAGTCACCACTTATCAAGGCCCGGAGACCACTCAAGGATAAGGGTTAATTGGTGTACATTAGTCATTGTCATTATAACGCAATAAACATAAGTAGTGGGAATTTTGTAAATGGGATTACTTAGGGGGATGGTTCATCAAGAATTTGTTTACGTTGGACTTGAAGACAATCAAATTGTAGTCAGCTGGAAAGTAGGCAAACGGAAGAGAGTTCCACTGGCGTGCAGTTCTAAGAAAGAATCTTTGTTAATGAAATCTACGTTTAGATTAAGGCACAGATAAAGAGTGGGAAAAATTTACAACTGAATTTTACCAAGTAATTCATCCACTACACGACGGGTCGTCATCCTCGTTGGTTCAATAAATGGTTTGAAATACCATGCAAAGAGAATGATTTTCGAGTTCAATAAAAAGATTACAGACTTCACCAAGATTTACCTGAAGAAGGTCTTATGTGACATTGATCGAAACGTTACGAATAAAAATTAAGATAAGAAAATTATAAACCAAATAATACGAATAGTCTGTTTGTTCCCCCCCCAAAAAAATGACTATTTATTAAAAAAATACACATAAGTATAAAATTTAAAAATAGTGACCATTTGTAAATAATTCCTACCCGAACAAAATATTTTTAGAAAGAATTAGAGTTTATTGTTCTTAACAACATACTGCATCGTGACACAAAAAAAGGTGACGAACTAGAAAATATATATTTGGTACAAATACTGATGGCAAAAAATTTTTACAAGGATTGACCTCAATTTATTTATTAAATTTATATATAAATATATTAATAATAATATATAATTGTGTTAATATTCCATTTTAAATATCATAAAATATAAGCGTTTAGTCTACAGATCGGAAATCGATCACTAGCTAGCTAGTGATCACATAATCCCATATATATATATATATTCTTCAGGCTTATGCCTATATATATATATATATATATATATATATATATATATATATATATATATATATAGGCATAAGCCTGAAGAATCCTAGAGTGGATGAAACGCGGAATATTCAGTGTAGCTTAATCGACATATATATTTTATAAATTACTATATATATATATATATATATATATATATATATATATATATATATATATATATATGACATTTTTTACCATATTACGTTTTATTATAGTAAACCTAAGATTTTTAAAGTTCAAAGTCATAATTAGGATATCGCTTGGTCATTAAAATATGAATTTACCGAAATTGGTAAAAAACAACGATAAACCTTTTGAATATACTGCTTTTCTTAAATCATTATTTACGCAGTTGTTGGATATAAATAATTTCCTATACGCGAGGAAATAACCAAAGGTTGTTTTTTTTAAGGCGGAAATTAAAGTCAGTAGTTTAACTGCTTCTAAATTAATTTCAAATTAATTTCAAATGGCTAGAGTAACAATATATATATATATATATGTATGTATGTATGTATGTGTGTATGTGTCTGTAGAAATATTTAAAAGCATAATTGTTTAATGATTCGCACAATATTAACTAGTCTACTGCGATAAAAATGTATATGATATTGAACTGAGCTATTAAGGTTGTCTAGAATAATTACTAATATTAATTCATATATTCTAATATATATATATATATATATATATATATATATATATATATATATATATATATATATATATGATATTTTTCCGTAGAATCATCATAAAATTTCGAAAGTTCTCAAAAAGAAAAGCATAACGATGTCATTTTCAAACCAAAACTACTGACATCGGTTCGTTTCGTTAAGGAAGGGCGATGCTTTGTATATATTAAAACGCTTGAATTTAACACATTTCTATAAGCAAATCAGGTATAACATAGTTTTATCCAACGATTTTCATGAGAATTGAATTACAAACATTTTTATTCTCCTATATTTTTGAACGACTGCTTTCCCGTTTGCTAAATTTTGTTTATTTTTAATCCTTTGGCTGATCATTACTCAACAGCAATAAAATTACTGTACTGACATTATTTTTTTGATTTTTTACATTAATATTTTTAAACCTGCCATTCAAAGAGAGAAACATGATAAAATATAAATAATAATAACATTCCAATCATTTTTTAATGAAAATAATGAAGATGATTTTTTTTCTTTGAAGTCAGTGTGGCGTCAATTTTCACTGAAATTTGTAAGTTTTATTTATTTTTCAAGAAACAAACTGTAGAAATTAATAACACAAAAAGAACAACAAATCAATGTATTTCTCAGTTGAAGGATATGAATTTCTTCGTCTTTGAAATATAAAAATAATAAATATAAAAACAAATATGCCCCAATGGAATAGTAAAATTGGTGAATTATAAGCATTAATTATAATAATCGAACTTTTGCAAAAAATGAATATATTTTCTGGAATATATATATATATATATATATATATATATATATATATAGTCTTTGAAGTTTTTAAACCTTTAAAACTATACAAAAAATTACTTTTTATCATTCGTTAAAAAACCATCTAGTCAGTAAGTCATTTAATCACATGCAATCACTGTGTCAACTCTCTCGAATTTACTATAATACCATTTTTTTTAATTTTCAAGGGATCATCAGTTGTTTACCATGAAACACTGTTTCGGGGATTTATATATATATATATATATATATATATATATGATTTATTTATACAAACATTGATGGCTACATATGTGCATACATGTTTCTGTAATCACCCGTGTTGGGGGATTATGTCTTCAGGCCAAGAATTATCCTCGAGAACGTAATCACTCAACACGGGTGATTACAGAAACATGTATGCATCATGTAGCCATCAATGTTTGTATAAATAAATTTAATATACCTGCTCTGTTTACTCATTGAGCACTTTAAGGTAGACACTTGTTGTTTCATTGGATGTACTTCTAGGAAACTAAACTCTACTGGCTAAATATATATATATATATATATATATATATATATATATATATATATATATATACACACACACACACACACACACACATATATATATATATATGTGTGTGTGCGTGTGTGTGTGCGTGTGTGCGTGCGTGTTATCCGGTCTCTGCTGGAGATAAGCAAGTTTCATCGCATAAAGTTATCATCAATAAACATTGTAATTTATATTACATAGTAAATATTTTAAGAACATAATTTATATTCGCTCTTCTAGAATCTACTATTAAGTACATTCGTGTATATATATATATATATATATATATATATATATATATATATATATATATATGGGTGTGTGTGTATGTTTATGTATATGCATACAAATATGTATATATATGTGTATACATATATGCACACACACATATATATATATATACATATATATATATATATATATAAACACACACACACACATATATATATATATTTGTTGTGGTCGCGCGCATTCCTTGTAATACACATATATGTGTATGTGCGGAAACTTTTGATTTTAGGAAAAATGATTTTTTAAACGATATATCGTGGACAGATAAAAAAAAAAATAGACGAAAGCTACAGACATTTTTATATTTTCGTAAATATTTTTTTGCGTATAGGATTCAACCTAAAGTAATTAACTAATCATTATTATATTTACAACACAGTTTTTAAGCGCAATAATGTTTATATTATTATAAATATAATATGTAGTTAGTATAATTTAAATTCATGCAATGCGGCGGTTTTTACTCCATAGGCGGGAATTCCAACTTTACCATTTGTTTAAAATATTTGAAATGGTTTTAGGTGCCATAATATGCCATAATATACAGACAGCTTCTGATTTATATTAAACGTGATGTATTCGACAGAAATTGTATACGATTCGCTTTAAACTCTCATTTAGACTCTTTTAATTTTAGACATTTTTGAGAATGAAAACAATGCAAAGAATTCTAATCAAAATTAGAATAAGAATGAAGACATAAGATTTCGTAACATTCTTTCATGATTTTAATCTTAATGAGATTAAAGTGTGGAAAAATTGTTCTGCTCGAGGACTTAATTTCATTCGTCCTGCGACGGACTTATTTCTAGTACTGTGCACATCCATATTATATTTGTCTACAAATACATACATATAAGTAAAAAAAAATCCAGTTCTTGGCCTTCGGCTGCAAATCAGTGTAGTATCTGTTCTGATGTTACACTTCACCTTTTCTGTCCTCGGTCGGTGGAGGAGAGGTACATCATTACTGAGACAATATTTATTTTTGTTCCTATCCAGAATTCCGCTTTTTGGGAGCAGAGTTTTCTCCACATTAAAAACCAGTCTTGTATCTAACTCTGCCCACGTGAGGGGGGGGGCAAGTAAATATAAGGTTGACGCAAAAATAATGTTGCTTTCTGACATGAAGTTGAACGTCAAAAAACGACATTATTTTTCCACCAACCCAATAGGTACATACCTATAAGTATTTAAATAAATAAATAAATATAGATTAATTATAAATAATACATTAATAATATATTAAATCAAATATATTTTATGTTGAATAATATCAATACGAATACAATATGTTAATATGTAAATTTAATGTTGGTGATTCTACGTTCGAAACCAAATATCGCGTAACAAATTGACAAATAATTGCAACTTTCGGATTCGGTAATCATCACATATGCCTTTATTTTCGTTTAAAGTTGATAAATTCTTTTTATCCTGATAAGTTAAGGCCAAAATAAATTCAAAAATTGACAATAATAATAACATGAATTATTCTGTGCTATGAAACAGATGTTGTCAAGAAGTGTGCATTTCAACGTACTTGAAGAAATAAACGGTAAGATCGTTAACATCTTGAAATTTGGAATACAGACATTTGTCATTTATGTATATATGCTTAATAGTTGCATTGAGCTTCATAAATTAAAGGACTGGTATGAATAAAATGTGAAATACGATTAAGTAAATACATTTTTGCATAGATATACATACACATAGATATTTATTGATATACTTCATATACATATATGCATATATATGCATATATGTATATAGAAATTAATATGTGCATATGTGCATTAAATGCATATATCCTATAATATATACGTTTTATTTATATCTTTAATTGCACCTTTATGTGTCATGTTTATATTTGTATCTATGTATATATACGTAAATTATGTTATATATCTATACATTAATATACGCATATAGACAAACGCGCGAGCGCACCCCTCCACACACACACACACACACACACACACATATATATATATATATATATATATATATATATATATATATATATATATATATATATATAAACATTAGTGAGTGGACATTTTCAATATTTTCTCATATTCATGTACGATTCGGATTCCTGTAAAATCTATAAATATTTAATTACAAGTTTAGTTGTCGTTTGTTTTAGATACATTTTCGAATTACTTTAAAAACCTCTGTAGTATAAATACATGCTTGCAAATGTAAAAAAACATATCTCTACTTATGTGTTAATTTTACTGGTAGTTGTAAACTTCAATTTAGTTGTAAACTTCAATTTAGTTTTAAATTCATTTTAAAATCTATAAAACCAATCAATTTTCATCACTGTATAATTAGTACCTAACAATCGAAATTTTATTTTAAACAAAACAACGATTTAAACAATTAAAAGTATATTTTGCTAATAGAAAATATCCATCTATCTATCTATTTATCTATCTATCTATCTATCTATATCTATATATATATATATATATATATATATATATATATATAATTATGTACTATTAACAGGACACAATTTCTCGAGAAACATACATAAACAGAGTGTGAAGTGTCCGAAATAGGTGACAAGATATTGGTTCTGTATGTTTTAGATTTGCAACCGACGGTACCGATGTTTTTTTTTTCTGAACTTCAGTAATACAAATAAAAATAAATGTCTGACACACACACACATATACATATATATGGACATATATGTATGTACATATATATAAACATATATATGTACATGTATATACATACATAAATATGTATATATATACATATGTACATTTACACATGTATACATTTACATATATATATACATATATGCATATATATACATGGATCTATATATAAACATACATTATCACATATCAGTGTGTGTGCGTGCGCACGTGTGTGTTTATGTTTGCAGAGTTAGTTAGAATGTGATGATATATTCAAGATAAAATTCATTATGAACTTCTAAACTATAAAATCTCCTCACGTTTATAGGAAGTTTATGTCAAATTTAGCTCCTCCACAATTTTTAATAGGGTCTTAATGTCTGCGAGGAATTCTATACAATTAAACACCTTACGTATAAATTTGAAAAATTATAAAACATTAGCTGAATTACAAGAGAGCTTGTGTTTTTCACGTTTCTCTACTGCACAATGTATCGATGATTTCTTTAATATTTCTTAAAAATATCTCAAATGTGAAACTAATGAATACCTGCACCGTCTCCATTCGATTTGTGACACGCGAAATATAAATAAATAACAACTTGCTACATGAATATACACACAAACAAACGCGCGTGCGCACACACACACAAATATATATATATATATATATATATATATATATATATTTATATATATACATATATATATATATATATATATATATATATATATATATATATATATATATATATATATATATATAAACAAACATTAGTGAGTGGACAGTTTCAATATGACAAATCTCATGTAACGTAGATACGTAAAGAATAAAAAATAATGAAGCGTGTAATTCCCACGAGATGTAGAAAATCTAAAAAGAACGCACATTTTGGTGGGAACGATTTAATTGAACTGGGTTTAATGTAATCGGTTTCATTTTTACAAATGACTTTAAAGAATGATTAGTTTGATTCTTGTGTGAATTAAATGATACGAGATTTAAAGAACCAATCATATAAAAGCTGCGTTCTGTACTCAACCCTGACGTTTACACAGACACCTTAAACTAGAAATACCATCGCGCATATATATGTATACATATACATATATATATATATACATATATATATAAGTATACATATATATATATGCATATACATATATACATATATATATCTATATACATACATGTCTACATACATATACATATCTACATACATATATATATATGCATATATACATATATATACATATATATACATAAATATATGCATATATATACGTATCTATATATATATATATATACATACATATATACATATATATTTATATATATATATATATATATATATATATATATATATATATATATATATATAGATATATAAACAGTATTGGTTATATATGGGCATACATGTTTCAGTGGAGTGCCGATTTAAAGAGACCGACCTCGTCAAACAAAGAAGGAAACTTATTAAGGCAGGGGCGAAACAAATGTTTCTGTTTACAGCACAACTGAACCATGATACTTGACCTTAAAACTTTGAAACTTTAATTACAGCCATTAAATAAAAATAATTTTAAAAAATCAAAATCAACAGTAGATTTTCTATTGTGCAAGTTGGATTAAAAATGGCTGTGAACGGGTATTTATCTATCTATCTATCTATAATCTCCTCTTAATGTCTAATATATATATATATATTCAAGCAAATATTATTAAATGCAACGGAGACTCTTTGCTCTATGATTCTCTTTTTAATTTTTCGATTTTCCGTATAATCTTTTTTGTATCAAAATCAAAAATATGAATAAAAGTTCCATAGTTGTTGCAGTCACGAGCGCTTTCGATTCGTACACGAATCATCATCAGGTGTAAACGTTGCATTTAATATTTGCTTGAATGAAAAAATTCTGCCTAAATATGCCAATTTAAAATATGTGTGTGTGTGTGTGTGTGTGTGTGTGTGTGTGTGTGTGTGTGTGTGTGTGTGTGTGTGTGTGTGTGTGTGTGAGCTGGTATTTGGACAATAATTTAACATTGTGAATCAGGAAAATCGAACGAAACTTTTTAGGTATCGGAATCGGATTTTTTTTTCCTATTTTCCGATATCAATAAATAATTCTATTATTTTTCTATTCTTATAAAATGAAAGTTGCACTATTACTATTTACGATAAAATGATGAATATTTTTTGTATTTGGAACTTGAAATAAAACTTTAATCTACGGATCCCCTTCGCACGTGCATTGCTTTGAATTTACAGAAATATATGCACATATTACAGGATTTTTTAAAGGGAATCCGAAACGTTTTAAAGAAATGGCCAATAAAAAATATAACAACTATATGGCTATTTACATATACTTAGAGATTTAAAAAGATCAGAATCGATATTTGTGTCAGAATTACGAATTTAGAATGGAATTGGTAATTATATCGCAATCGTCCCATCACTAATATATATATATATATATATATATATATATATATATATATATATATATATATATATATATATATATATATATGTATGTGTGTGTGTTCGTGTCAAGGTTGTGAGTTCCATTATAGAAACGTTGTTTTAATGTGAATAAAATAAAATCGCATCAAGTATGCTTGAAAGCCAATCACAACGCAATATTAGAAAAATGAACAAATATTTTACTTACTTGTAAATTTCAAGCAAGTAATATATTTGTTTAGTTTCCTAATATTGCGTTGTGATTTGGCTTTCAAGCATACTTCATACGCATTTATTTTATTATATGTATGTGTGTGTGTGTGTGTGTGTGTGTGTGTGTGTGTGTGTGTGTGTGTGTGTGTGTGTGTGCTTGCTAAATGTATCCGTCCCCCTAGGCAGCAATTAATCTCGAGAAGAGGTACTGCTTAGTTAAAAATATATTTTTACTCAAAAAACTCCACATTTTAACAAAAAAACCTTTGCTAAATTTGTAGATTAACACACCGAACTACCCCCCCCTCAATTAAAATGCGGTTCTACATATTATATGATTGCATTTAAGCAATTTGGCGAAGAAGAAAATATTCTTAAATTTATGGGAACGGATTAGTTTAGTATATAAATTTAATGTAAATGATCTTCTATGTATGTGTCATTTTAACTCATACAAATTATTTTTAACTAATATTTATTGCACCACTAACCCTAAGTCCGAGCGTTAAAATTGTAAAAGCACATGTAACTGCTGAAAGGTGGATAGCCTCACCAAAACGAAAAATGAACAACAAAATTGATCGCCAATAAAAATAAGAAAATATTTACTTGCTATAAAACTCCAAAAGGATCCGGGTACAGGGGATCCTTTTACGTTAAATTAACATGAGAAAATGAACCTTTTTTTAATCAAATATTTTTACCACTTGTCCTAAGTCCGAGTGGCAAGGTCGCAAAACAACATGTATTATTTTATAAGAGTAGATCTTTCTCGAAAACAAAAAAAAATTACATTAAATAGATTTACGAAAGTGACCCCCCCACACACACTATAAAATAAATGTTTTTATATGATTATTATTTTCTTTTTATCGCCAGTTTTTAACAGTGTTCAAACGTAATCGCCTGAAAAAGTATAATCTATTTTCCTTATTACTATACTTACTAGATCGAGATTACAGTGAAGATTTTAATCTGCAACATTATTGCATATAATAATTAAAATCATTATTTATTTATTCATTTTGCATAATTTGTATAATATAGTAGAAAGGCGGTTTGCGGACACCATGTGTGTTGTTAAACTTTAAAGTACGCCATTGATTGACTTATAAGCAAATGCTATTTATTTTTCTCAAGGAAAATGCATTTTTTTTTTTTTTTTTTTTTGCTCACGTTCCCCCCTAACAAGGCATAGCGCCACTCGGACGAAAAGGGGCTACTATTTAGGATAATGCCTAAGGAAGATTTACAAGATGTTTGTTTACGTTACATTTAAACTTCTGCATATCGGTACAGTCAGGGAAGCAGATAACAGGAAAGGGGGTCAAAGGAGTTAGAGGGAAGATACTATTAGAGTAGAAATCTTTCAATAGTGAAAAGCTGTGACTTTGTTGGTAAGCGGGTTTGGTTGGGATATGTATTTCAAGGGGACACAAGTGCAACGAGTTCATCAGAGCATAGTTCATTAAATTACTCGTAAACGGAGATGCAAAACAGACTAATGTGGGATCTATTAGATTGAAAACTCTTTTTTTGGACCCTCGTGGTAGATACACCAGCCCAGATGTGACAGTAGTACTCAGTGCATAGATAAATAGTGACTTTGTAGAGGTACAGGATACGCTCAGGTGTGAGTAGTCTTCTAGCACGATAAAGGGAGCCCACCTTCTTTTCAGCAGCCTCCACAATGTCCTCAATGCATTTGTTCAAGTTCATATTACCTGTGAATGTTAAGTCGAGGAGTTTGAAGGAAGTATTCTCAGGTAGGGTGTTTTTTGTCGTGGATATCGGTGGTTGGAGAGGCGTCTTGTAATTGTTATGTAAAAAAAAAAAAAAAAAAATGCGAAAAAGAAGTGCTAAAGTTTATAAAAATCATTTTCACAGCATTAAGTTATAAAAGTTCGATTTCAGTTTTAGAAAACTAAGAATACCAGATGCTGTTTTTTTTGTTGTTTTTTTTTTAATTAAACCTTAAATGTGGTATAGAAAACATAAATCTCTAAGTTAAAAGAAAACTTGTTTTGTTTGTCGACAGTTTTAGATGTTGAAGGCGAAGAATTACAAATAAATAATTTGTTAATATAAAATATTTCCCTTATAAGAGGGTAAAACATATCGAGAACTTGAATGACTACTTGAGAAAACTTGAAGGTCTACTAGACATTATTCTCGAGTGTATAAGGTATCTTTGTACAGGGGTTTGTCAGGGCAACCTGGCATGAGGATACTTTCCCTAGAAGTAAACCCTGATTTAATATTCAAAATCACATAGTATTCGCTGCCGAATAAGATTTCCTCAGTATGGCTAACCCACACTGTTTTTTTTTTTTTTTATGAGTGTGATGCACCTTTCTCGCGTGATTTAAGAGCACGAAGCTGGATACTTCACCAGACCAGATGAATTCTTGTTCTGGAATCTGGAAAGACCAATAAACCATAAGAAAATGGATATTATAACATATTTAAAAGGTCAATTGGGAAGAGGAAATGTAATGTTCTTAACTTTTTTACTCAGTGTTTGAGATGTAAAGAAGAACTTTAGGTGACCATTCGAATATTTATGCATCTCATATGGAGATCAAATGTTAACATTAGGAAGGGGTACTTTATTTCTGCGAACTTCAACTGAAATAAAATAAAATAAAAATAGTAATTCATCTCTTTTTTAAATTATTTGAAATTAATTAAGATTAATTTTTAAAAAAATATTACTAGTGCATGATACAGTAAGAATAAAACGAAACGTGTTAAAATATAAGAAAATACAGTTATGAAAGCGTAATGTCCATTTCTCGTCATTTTCTCTTTTGTATCCCATTGTAATTCGTCACTTTAAATAGCAACAAAAGCATTTCATATATATAGGAGAATAAGACAATCCAATTACAAGCGAATAAGCAAACATTTATTATGAACTGTTTTACAATATAATTATGCATGTTAGGAAGGTAATGATTATGTTTGTGCATTTGCGTGTTATTCAAATAATGAATGATTTAAATAGCGGTAATGCGTTTCCATTGTTGTATAGATGTAATAAATTAAGAATATTTCTCATCTGTTCATTTACATGCTATATTGTATTATATCAACTTAATATGCATTTGTAAATTGAACTCGAAACCAAGAGCTTTTTTAATTCTCAGTGCTAAGTAGAAATTTATAAATATTTATTATGTAGACATTGATGTTGTTCAAAAATGCTTATATGATATATATATATATATATACACACACACACACACACACACATATATATATATATATATATATATATATATATATATATATATATATATATATATATATATATATATATATATATAGTCCTTGAGACCTTCTCTTTGCAAGAAAAAAAGACAATCTCTTAGGACCTTATTTGATTTCTATGTAACTTTTTTCCCTGATTTAAAAAAAAAAAAAAATTATTTATTTTTTCTCTCCCCCACTATATTCATGAAAAAAATTTTAATCGCAATTTTCCTCGATTTACCTCTGTTGAGTGAGGAACGAAATCTGGTGAGCTAGCCTTTATTTTCAATTTTTTTTTTTAAATCAGCAGCTAAATTGGTCTGTATTTAGCCATAATTTAATTTTGTACCCCCCCCCGGAAAAATTCAATATATATATATATATATACAGTATAATCACGTTGACACATCAGTTCTTGTCAGATCACCGAAGTTAAGCAACGTTGAGCCTGGCTAGTATCAGATGAGCGACCATGCTTTCCGCTTATCTCGGCATTGTTTTCAATCGCCCTGAACCTCAACATGCCACTGGTATTCAACAATGTCGACTCAGGAGATGTGTGGTTGCAGATTGCGCAACTCTTGCCACAAAAATTTCACGCGCAGGCACCCTTACAGTGGGTATCCATAGTATGCCAAGACTGAAGGAAGCTACCATATATATATATATATATATATATATATATATATATATATATATATATATATATATATAGGGGGTATTTCAATCGCTTTCCTTAATTTCCCCCCCATATATAACGTAACGCAATGCTATTTTTAGCTGTACATAATTTCGATTCCCATTCGTGTTTTTTTTTTCTCTCTCGAATCCTTCGATACTACTTTGATAAAGTGAGGGCGAAACCGGTCAGCTGACTCCCCCATTTTTTTCTCCTTTTATTCTCTTTACCCCGTTAATTTATTTTAAACGTTGACTTTATTTTAATGTTTTAATCGTGAATTTTCGTCTTCATTTCATGATTGCATTATATAAATTTTGTACCCCTCAAAGAATCATTATATATATATATATATATATATATATATATATATATATATATATATATATATATATAGAGAGAGAGAGAGAGAGAGAGAGAGAGAGAGATAGAGAGGAAGAGAGAGAGAGTAGGAAAAGCAGAAATAAATGTTACAGATATACACATATTTACATATTATTTATGTTCTGCTGAAATATAGGAATATAGAATGTCCATTTAAAAAATATTTTATAGGAACAAAATTTTCGGCCTTACAGTTTTTTAAAACTATATTATATGGGATGATCAGATCAAACCACGATACAGCGAAAATAAACCGTAATGTAGTTTTCAATTAAAATAATTTATATAATCTATTGCAGAAACTATAATCGAGCACTTTGTTTTTTTTTTTTTTTTTTTTTTTTTTGGTTTAGTTTTTGGTTTTTACAACTGATTCTAATTACCCAGAATTCCCCAGTATTTTTAAAATGTTTTTGGCGTGTGTTTTTTTTTTTTTTTTTTTTTGTTTTTTTACTCACTTTCACACCTAACAAGGCATATCGCCACTTATCGCCACTTATCGCCACTTGGACGTAAGCGGCTGCTATTTGGTCCCATGCCTAGGAAAGATTAACAAGATATTTGTTTACGTTACATTTAAACTTCTGCATATCAGTACAGCCAGGGAAGCAAGTAGCAAGAATGGAATTCCAAAGTCTAGCTGTTTAATGGAAGAAACTATTAGATAAGAAAGCTTTCTGGCCTTTAGGGACCTCAACAGTGAAGGGGTGAGATTCTGCGGGTTTTTATGGGATATGTACGTCGAGGAATGTTAGTGTTTTTGTTGTTGTGTTTTGTTTTGTATTGATTCTTTATTATTGATCCTATGATAGAAATTAATGTAATTATCACTGTGCCCTTCCCTCATTAAATTATAAATTAAACAAAATTGTTATAAAACATTTTTTGTTAATATACTCTTGTTTTATTCCTATAAAAAAAAACTATTGACTGTAAATAGTTGATTGTATGGGAATTTGGTAATGGCTTGTTCGACTTAGTCAACAAGTTAAATGCCTCCAGATCTATTTATAAATTTTGAAAGAATCACAAATTAATTATCAAAAACAGATTAAAATGGTGGACGTTTTTACAAATAAATCAAAGTGGATTTTGTTTTTTAATTCAATTATTTTTTTAAAGATTGACTGTTAAAAAGTGTGTTTTTATACTTTACGCTTTTGAGTTTTAATAAAATGACGATATATAAAACGTACAAAATAATCGATAAATAGTAAATCAGATATATAAAATGCTATACGTCTGTCTGTCTGTCTGTCTCCATATTTTCAAACTCTATCTCGACTGAAACTAAAAGTCGCATGATTGGATTTTTTGGGCCGTTCTTTCATGGGTCTTTAGACGGTTTAAATAATTTTAAGGGGTCAAAAATGAGTCAACATTGAAAAAAACAATTATCATACATTTTGTACATTCATTTTAGTTTATTTTTAATTATTCACATTGGTACAGTGTTAACGTTTTCAGCTTGAAATGCTACAGTTTTGCTTTCGGTTTCGATTCTAGCTGATGGCACCCAAATACTATTTTTACTTTTGAATTCAGGACCCTAATAATATATTCGAAATCTGGAAAAATTTAAATATCATATTCAAGCGTAATTCACGATCCGGCGTCCCTTCCCCCGCTAGTATAAATTAAAAATGAAAACCCAGGTAATAATTAGAATCACACAAACGCGTACAGACGAGTAGTGGTCGCACTATTTTATTAATATTCAAACTGGTTTGAACTAATATTCCGACTTCATTTTCAAATATTAATTTCAATTTTCATTAATTTCATTGTCAATTCTCATAGACAATGAAACCTATAAAAATTGACAATGAACGTCAATTCTTATTGGTTTCATTGTCAGTTCTCATTGGTGTCATTGTCAATTGTCATTGGTTCATTGTCAATTTTCATTGGTTCAATGAATCAATCAAATTTAATTTTATTTCAAATAGTTTCATTTAAAATTCTTTCAATTTATCCCCATCATCACTGTGATAATAATTTGTGTCTAGATTTAGTATTTACGAAACAATGGTTGGTATATTTTTTCACCTCAAACAAAGCATATTGCCACTTTAAACGTAAAAGAGCTACTGTTTGGGATTACGTTTAACACTAGATTGTGATGAGATGAGCAGTGAGATGATTGTTCACATTACATTTAAACCTCTGCAAGTTAGTACAGTCAGGGAAGTAGGAAACTGAGGGAATTCCAAAATCTAGCTGTCCGATGGAAGAAACTGGTAGATCATAAGGTTTTCCAACATCTAGGGACTTCAACAGTAAAGGAGTAGGACTTCGCTGCTTGTCAGATGAGATAGGAGTATTACATCGGGGGGGGGGCGCACGTACAATGAGTTCATCAGAGCACATTCCATTAAAATACTTGTAAAACAGGAACAAGGATGCAATATTGCGTTGATGAGACAGAGGTTGGAACTTGGCAGACAGTTCTGTGTCTATTAAACGTGAGACTCTTTTTCGGACACTCTCTTAGATTGTGAAACTAGTGGCAGAGGCATCATCCCAGATGAAGCAACAATACTCCATTCATGGGCAAATTTTTGATTGTAAAGATGTCGGATACTCTCTGGCGCAAGTAGTTTTCTTAGCACAGTAGATGCATCCCCCCTTCTTTGAAGCAATTTTAAATTTACATAAATAATGTAATTAATAGATAAAATAATAATGTCAAACACTAAAACACTTAAAACCTATTAACGCAGACGCCGAGGGTAAAGTTAGACACAAGGTCATTTTTTGTTAATGTAGTGATTGACAGCTTTCCAAAAGAAATAGTCTAGAAGGCATTAAAATTAAAATCGCTCCAATCAATAAGGACTTTTGCGTCTTCGACCAAGGATAAAACAGGTGCTACGTCTTCATCCTAGCCACCTATTAACAAATGAGGTAAATATGTTTTTGTTTTACTCCAGACGAGACATGTTGCCGCTTGAAACGTGAGGAGTTATTATTTGGGATTGTGTTTAACGTGGAACTGTGGGGAGTTTAACGGAGAGATGTCTGTTCACATTACACTTAAGCGCATAAAATGTTTATCAAACTGAAACCGTGTTATGTAATTTGTCACGAATAATGAAAACAGTGACTTCAAATGTGATTGGTTTGATTTATCTCTTCTCTCAATGTTCTGTTTTCGCATTTAAAATAGTTCAAATGAAAACATCATTTTCATTTTCGACCTTTTCGCTCTCTTCCCCCCCCTCTCTCTCTCTCTCTCTCTCTCTTTTGTTCATTGTGTATGAAGCCACATAATATTTAGAAATGAAACAGATTTATCAATCTGTTGTGACGCTACCGCTTGAGCAGAACCGCGGTGCCTCATCGGTATAACTAGCCCCGAGAGACTCAACCCCTAGGCCAAGCTAATTGCTATAATACCTACAGATCATGATTACATTAAATACATCTACTAGTAGATCTCATGTTGGATGTATATGTGTGTTGGCTGAATATTAGATTGAACGATTTTACCCACGTACGTCGTTACATATTTACATTCAAAGAAAGTATTAAAACTAATATATTTCTACGTGGTTCCTGTTCTGTTCTGTTCACTTAATCACAAACTACTCCAGGAGTTTGGGGATAAACAAACCCTCGTATTCTGATACTAAACACATTGTTTTTGTCCTCGATCACTGAAGGAGTAATTCTTCTAGTCTGGGGTTTTATTTTTGTCCCTATCTAGATTTCTGCATTTTAGGGAACTGGGATTTTTCCCACGTTGAAAACCGACCTCATGTTTAAATCTGCCCTCGTGAGGATAAAAATAAATAAGAACAATTTATATTTCGAATTTATATTAACGAGAGGGTACTTGGATAAGTATATTTCATATTGATGAAGATTGCTAAAAATTATATCGTAAAGTTTTCGTTTGCGCCTGTCACCCCCAAAAAGATACGACTTTTATTATTATTATTATTATTATTATTATTATTATTATTATTATTATTATTATTATTATTATTATTATTATTATAGAAAGTAAATGGACCTAACCTATGGAAATTCCACGGAATGGGAAATATATTTAATCAACAAATATGTTTTGATACAGCTGATATTTTTTATAGATACCGCTAAAATATTTTTTTACAGAAAAGTCAATAACACGAAGGTAATATGTTTATTAAAATTTCTATGAAAATAATGTCCATTGTATCTTAAATATAGAACTGACCCAAATGAGATGAATCTATAGGTATTAATAAATACTCAGAAAGTAATATCGTGTTATAATTCAATACAAATAATAAACCCACATTGTAAGAGAGGGTCTTTAATTTATTCCTTCAGCCCAGTACCTCCTGGTAGACAATGTTCTTTTTTTACATTGTTTCTTTCGAATATTCCATTTTTTTACGTAATTTTTGCTGACTTCTTTTTTTCTGTAATGAGCCTCTGCTACGGGTTCCTTTCTCACACAATTAAAGCAAGTATCATATTATTATTGTAACGATATTCAAAACCGAGGTTACATCAAAGGAAGGTCACTCTCATTTTTATCCAGGTTGCCAGAGTGGACATTTTAAAGTAAAATTTCGCGATTTGGGCACACATAAAAAACGCTTGTTTTAATAGTACCGCTTTCGTCTTCGTAACTCTTCAACATTTTAAGTTAGGAGAGAAATGGGCTATACTTTCGAGACGGCTCTTGAATAAGAATGCGCTTTCCAGACGTCCATGCACAGCCATCGCTCATCTCTAGGAAAAGTCTATTGAGAATGGCGGTGACTATGTAGAAAAATAAGTTATGGGTGACAAAAGATTGCTAGTTTAATAGTATTACTCCGGAACTCTTCATCTTTTTAAGCTAAAAAAAGAGGCTTTAGTTTTGGAGCGACCCTAGTGCCTGTTGTTTGTCATGTGTTGTTAGTCTCTGCAATTCAGGAAAGTTCACCGGTCCAGGATTTGCATTCTCTACTTGAGAAGGGGGGTAGTTTATTAATAATCACGGGGAATGTCGAGAGGACAATTTTGCAGATCAAACTGCTCCCTTTCGAAGTGGGTGGAAGGGGGAGCTGACTTTTTAATCACACTTCCGACCCTTGTGTCACATTTCTATAAATACTCATCCTCAATGGTCACTTAATTTTCTTGACTAGGTACAAAAAATAAAATGAACCAAATGAATTTTCTATTTAAATCGAAAAAAAACAAAAACTAATTGAATCACACTATTAAGAGAAATTATGCTAATGTTTTTTCGTCTGTGTATGTGTTTATCGTCTCTATGTGACTTACACATTATTTTTATTTATTTACCATCAGCGAACTTTTTTTTATTGTTATGAAAAATGCAATAACATCAATTGCTAACACGGATTAAAAAAAAATCCTATTCCAAAATAATTTAATTATGATAATAAATCCACCAGAATGATTTTCAGTTTCTTTGCTACCGTGCTACCGAATCAGGCCTTCTGAACGAACTGGTTTACTGATCACAAATGCACCAAACATTTTTATTATTATTTTGTTTTCCATTGCAAAACTCAATCATGTTCTGCAAAGTAAAAAAGAAACAACAATTTACTTCTACCAAAAAAAAAAAAAAATTAATGCATGAAACCTTTTCCTCCAAAATTACTGGGTTCGGCATTAAATAACCCCAAAAAGGGTTGATATGCCGTTTTTACGGCATATCAACCCTCAACAATCAAACACGGTGAAAAAATATTTGAATCCTAAAATCTTTTTCCAAAGTTACTGGATTTAATAAATAACGCTAAAAGGCTTGATATGCCGTAAGAAAAAGAAAAAAACAAACAAAAAACTCTGTTTCCTGGTAAACGATTCAATTATTATAACATTTTGTTAATAATTAGAAAAAAGAATAAATTACGTTTCTAAATTTGAAAGGAAATTGAAATCATTTAAATAGTATTTGTATACTAACGACTCACCATTAATCAATACCAAAAGCCACCCGAGTATAAAGGCTCGTGAAATTTACAATTATGTGAGGATTGTGAACTATGGTTAATTCAGAGGACGACATAACAGATATTTCTTGACATTGAACTTAAAAACGACCATGTAGGATATAGAGAAACATTCCCGCGCTAACGTGTTCCACAGGTGGGAAGCTCTAGAAACTTGCGAATAGAAAGTTCGGTTCTTATTATTTTTAATATTTACAAAAAACTAGAGAAAAAATCATGGCGTACGTACACGTATAGGAACAAAAATGTCATATTCCAAAAATCACATAAATAGCTCAAGTAGTTGAATTTTTATAAAGAAAATCATCTTTAAACGATTTAAATCGATTAATGTGAAATCGTTAGCATTGTAAAGCTGATTTCGTAAGTTTGAATTATTGTGAACTTATTCGCCCGAATTTTTTAAAGATAGCGACGCAAGACAGCCCCTTTCTGCTTAATTATAAACTTTGATTTTCTTAGTTAAAAATAATCAATTTACGTGATTTTTGGAATATGATATATTCGTTCTGTGACGAGTACGTACTTCATGAAGATATTTCTGTATTTCATGCATTTTTTTTTTTAATTGGTTTGGATTCTATATAAGAACCTACAGTTCTAATAGAAAATAATTTAATGTGGCTTTAGAATTCTTCCATTAAAAAATTGAAAGTTTTTGGAATCCTAATTGTCTGTATTTTTGAGATGAGGTGTTTTCATTTATTGAGATTGTCGGACTGACTTCCTCATCTTGGTTGTTATTGTCACAACGTTTCGGCCGTTTTGCCCTCCGGCCTTCATCAGGTGTTTTGTATCGAACTTGGAAACCGGTACCCCCGTAATAATAATAAAGGGTTGGGTTCGAGACTCCTAACAAACGGTTTCCAGTTCGATACAAAACACCTGATGAAGACTGGAGGGCAAAACGGCCGAAACGTTGTGACTATAACAACCAAGATGAGGAAGTCAGTCCGACAATCTCAATAAATTTTTGGAATCCATTTACACGTAATCATTTTATGAACAAAACTGAAAGTATTGCTTTAACAACAAGTAATAATAGTTTTAGGACTAAATACGTTGGTCCAAAATGAAAATACAACGATTCCCGGATAACGCCAGGTATGCACGGCTAACATGTAACAAGTATATAAAATAATAAAATTAAAACCTCTTTTTTGTAAATATAATTAAATTAGGAATATAAATCCATCAGAATGCATTTCGGTTTCTTAACAATTCACTTATTATATTTCGTTAATAAGTTGAATAAAATAATCGACTACAGTGTGGGGCTTCAATTTTGAATGCAACTCAAAAACCTTTAAACTGTCGAATGGAAAGTAAGTCATAACAGCATTCATTTTATTCTTTCTATTTCTCTACTTTTATATTTTGGCCGGGCGTTTTCCAGTATCGAACGTGCTAGTTGCTGATTATATTAATTTTTTGTCTTAATTATTTTTTTTATATATATATTTTAAGCAATTATATCGTATAAAATAACGTTTTAATATCCGCGGCTACTCGAAGCATAGCTTCAAACTGATCTAGGTTATTTAATTGGTCGAGAATCATTTATCGGTGTTGATTTCAAAACGCGAACTTAATACCTGATTGGTTAGTTTTATGTCCGTTTCCGCTGCATTTACTAACTTTAAATAAACGTAATCAACTATAAAAGAGGTACATGAGAATAACAAACTTCTAAATTAATTAATTTAATAGGATAACACAATTTATACGAATCCTGCTACTTTCAAAAGTGGGTGGAGCTATGTAGTATAATTGCTGCAGAAACATTATCCTATTCCATTTTTAGCGATCATGCATATTAGTTTACTTAAGACATTTCTTGTTGCCTACGTTATGACACGTCATAGTAAATAGACGGTGTTAGTCAATTTTATGACCCCGCCCAAATACGTTCCGCGATTTTTTAGTTGTTTATTTTCATTTTTGCACTTTTTTTTATTTTTAGAATTGTTATCATTCACTCTGTTTCTTTTTATTTAATTTATTACATGTGTAAAACATTTATAATATGTTGCACTTAATGTTTATTATTTTTGTGTGAATGGGTGAACATTTATAAATAAACATTTATTTGAAAAAGAAACATATATGTGTAAAATTTATAAAAATAAATAAACGTATTTGTTTGAAAAAACAAAACAAAAAACAAACAGTTTTTAAATATTCCTGTTTATTAAACTAACGGGGAAGGGGCGCCCAGCTTTGCGCGGTCGTCATATACGCTTAAATATGATATTTTAATTTGTCCAGATTTCGTATATATTATTATAGAGTCGGGATTTCAAAAGTTAAAAAAAAAAAAAAAAAAAAATCGGTGCCATCAGCTAGAATCGAAACCGGAAGTAAAACTACAGCGTTCAAAGCTGGTGACGTTACCACTATACTAACGTTATTAAAAATAAATTAAGATGAATGTACAAGATGTATAACGATATTTTCAATTTTTACCCCTTTTTGACCCTTTAAAAATTATTTTAACAGGCTAAAGACCCATAAAAGAACGGTCCATAACAAATTCATCAATTTGGGATCCCTGGTGCCTCTCTGCGAGTTTTAGTTTCGAAAGAGATAGAGTTTAAAAAAATGGAGACAGACAGACATATAACCTTTTAGATATTAGATTTAAAAGACAACTATTGTAAAGAAACAAACAAGTAATTATGGAAGGTATTTTGGCGGGGTCGCTGAATTTACTAACACCATCTATTTCCTATGACGTGTCATGACGTAGGCAACAATCATTGGAGTTAAGTTAATATGCATGATGACTCCAGTTTTAAATCTATGCCAGTCTGGAAGTGTAGCAAATAGTTATTGATCGTTTGTTATATCCGACACTGACCGGCGATGACAAATCGATTTCACATTTTCAATTCCAGGTCATCCGTTCTAGTTCGTAATTTTTGCGTTCATATTTAACTGTGTTCATATTTAAATATACGAAACAAATTAATTGTAATGATAATACAAGATATAATTCTGAACCCGTTAATGTCTGAAACATTCAGAGCAAGAACTCATCTAAAGGGAAAAGGTATTTTCCTTTGTTGGTTTCTTTCTTTCTTCATGTGCATTAGCCAAAATATCCATAGACAGAGCTCCTTGTAAGGGGCTTCCCGTCTGCGAAGCACATTACTGCGAGGCTGCTTCCCTGCATGATATACAACGTGGTTCTTGTTTAATTCAGTATTAGCAGGTACTTGTCATTGGCCGTTCCAGAATTAATTAAAATTTCGATTTATTTCTTCCAACATTCTTAATCCTTCGACGATCACAACTTAGCCGTTATCCTCAAGTGGCTATTTGCCTTAATACAAGCGAACACGTTTTTGGAGAACTGTCTTTAACTTTGCCATCAATTTATAAATTAGTGAACTCAGTTTATTCGCACTCACAAAAAGGGGTTCACGTTTAATTCGGGATAATAATGAAGAGGGTGACCAATTAAAAACATTTGATAAGGACAAAGATGAAACAAAGGTTACAAATTTGTTTTTAAAATCCGAAATCATTATGATAGAATGAGAGAAAAAAATCAATACAATCGATAATATTTACACCGAAATTTACGTCAGACGAGAACGGGTTTAGAATTAAATCGTTTAATGTACACAGTCGTTGGTGGACTTCAAAATCTTTCAAATCAATCCAAAACAAACGGTGACAAGTCTGTGAGGAAAAAAAAATCACAATACTGAAGTTATGGGTTTTGAAATGGTTTAACAAGAACAGTTTAAAATGATGGACTATTGATCAATACGGAGAAAATTCGTTTCCGAATCCTGCTTGAGATCAAATTAATATGGAGAAAAAGTTAATGACAATCTATTATTATTATTATTATTATTATTATTATTATAATTATTATTATTATTATTATCATTATTATTATCATTATTATCATTATTATTATCATTATTATCATTATTATTATTATTATTATTATCATTATTATCATTATTATTATTATTATTATCATCATTATTATCATTATTATTATCATTATTATCATTACCATCATTATTATTATTATTATTATAATTATTATCATTAATATTATTATTATCATTATTATTCTTCTTATTATTATTTTAAAGAATTAATAGATAGATTCCAAATGATGTGTTATGAAAAGTGTTATGCACAAGTTTCCCATGTTTGGTTCAACAGTACTCAATATGTAAGTTATATATATATATATATATATATATATATATATATATATATATATATATATATATATATATATATATATATTAGGCCTTCCGTGTTTCACTCCCGTATAGAAGTTTACCCTGATGATTTCCTACAGGAATTAAACAAGAAAGCCTCTGTGTAGCTTTGTTACCATAAAGATATTTTCATACCTTTTTAAAAAATATATTGTGTTTTGAAAATTTAAGTGTTAGATTTTTCGAGTAAAAATCAAATGATTTCTACAAAAAAAAGTATTGAGAATCTTTTTGAACGTCGGAAAAAGTTTGAAATACGAATGGAGAATACGTAATCGATTAGCTGTTAGTTCTTATTTTACTTAAAAAAGTGTTGGTTGAAGAAACGGCAAAGATTTAGCTGCCAACATATATATATATATATATATATATATATATATATATATATATATATATATATATAGAGAGAGAGAGAGAGAGAGAGAGAGAGAGAGAGAAAATAGTTATCCACCGATACGTGTCTCTCCGCTACGGCAAATCATCAACATACCTTCCGTTATATATATATATATATATATATATATATATATATATATATATATATATATATACTTTAGAATGTGAGAGAATATATAATTATTTGCACAGCCAGACAACGTCGCAGCTTACAAGAGCTATGACAGACAAGACACCGGCAGTCTAAACTCGAGTTTCGCCCTCATTTTTTGCTCGAATATATATATATATATATATATATATATATATGAGCGTTACTGTACATTTACAAACTAAAATGCATTAGATATTAGTAATTATTTATACAAGGCGTTACCCTTCCGTGAAAATAAACAGAAAAGATAATTACGTTTTTCCCGTATTAGCACTCGTAATATCTTAATAATATCACTAAAATATTCATATCAAATCATAGAATTAAGTATTTTCATGTACAAAGATTTATTCTAATTTCTGATTACCTTTCACTCATAAATGAAAAAAGTTAGCAATAAGTGTTTTACCGTAAACTTTTTTTATTTACGATTGAAATATTCATTTCTGAATTTATTTAAAGGGGCGGGTTGAGTTTTACATGATTGACTTGCTATTTGCTTTTCGTTTTCAATACTTAAAATTATTTCGTTCATTGACCTTCGTGTGACTTTTCTCATGATCTGTTATAATTAATGCTCTGGTATTGGCTTTGTGGTATTAAGGCAGAGGTAAATGGAATTGGATGCTGCTAATTTCATCAATTAGAAAGTTGATCCCCAAGCCGGCAAAACAAATAATTCAGAAACGGTTATTGTTTCCCAGAAACCTTGTACGCCGAATAGAAATTATCGTATTGTTGAAATCCTTACGAATGCAGCTTTGAGAAATAAATTCGGTATTTTACAGAAAAGCCAAAAAAAAAAAAAAAAAAAAAGCAAAGGAAAATGAGATACAAAAAAGGAAAAAAATTACAACAAATAAGCGTTACCAAAGGCAAGCTAAGTTAGACCACTATCTATCTGGATAATTACGTTTTTTACGTATTTTAAAGTGTTTAGTTTACTTATAGATAAGGGTAGCCTGCCGAGTTAAAAAAAAAAAAAATGGTGATTTAGCTGTGCCTCGATAATTGCTCAGAAATCGAAAATTAAACAAATACTCGTGATATGTTGGATGTGTTTTTATCAAAATTCTGTTTTATTATATTTTAACCATCGTTTTTATTTTATTAGTTACTATGGAAAAATAAATCACCATAAAATCACTCAAGTTATTTATTTTCTTTTGAA
>NC_136487.1:20534284-20581784 GCF_053919585.1 Euprymna scolopes
CTAGTCCGTCCCAATTGCCGTTATTTTTGTAAGTCAGTTAATTACTTAAAAATTACCATTGTAGCTTGTTTTAAGAATTTACGCTTGAAACTATTCTATAATATAAGGAATATAACTCCTGTCCCATCGCCGCAATGTCGAACCACTGTGTTTGTTTTCCATGTGATTAAATGGAATGTGCTCCGATGAACGTCTAGTACTTGTTCCCTCTCGATGCATACCCCAACAATTCATTGTTGAGGTCCTTAGATAATGAAGTTTCCTATTCTAATAGTTGTTCGTCTGGGACAAACTTAGTATGGGGTTCCATCTCTGTTTCATACTTTTTCTGAATATAGAAATGCAGAAGTTTAAATGTAATGTGAACAAACATCTCGTTACACAACTCTTCACCATCATCTGTTAAACATGATCACAAATAAGTTACCTTCCAAATGGTTTGGAGTGAAAATGAGTTTTATATATATATATATATATATATATATATATATATATATATATATATATATATATATATAGTGTTATCCACATACAGCACTGTTTAGCTCATTAGCACTGTTTCGCATAACAACTACCATAAGCCAGGTTCGAAACTCGACCGCCTAGACGACAGTCGGCACTCCTTACTATTACGCTATTCAGCCGATTTTGTTAAGATGGGTATGTGAATTAACTATTTTTAAACGTTGTCCAACCGCCTAAGAGTTGGATTAATCCGAACTGAGAATCGAAAAAATCTGAAATTTTACAAGTATCGGAAAAGTTCGTGTCTACTGATGACAAAAACGATTTTTTTAATTGTCTCTTTAATTTGATTTTGTTTAAAGCAAAGTCTTTCACTGCTTGTAGCAATAATAGAATAATAAATATGTATCGACTTTTAGACAACTAGTTAAATTGAAATTGATAGATCACCCCCACCGGAACACACAAAAGTATTTTACGTTTGAGAAAATATTCGCACATTTATACAAGTGTTTCTTTTACAGTTATTCAAAAAATAAAAAATACAATAAATAAATAAATAAAACAACTCTATAGTTAAATATTAAGAAATTTATAAAGAATCGGTATCGGAATCAGTGTTGTTTTTGAAATGCCGGGAGAATGCGTTTGGCAACGCGATTTGAAATTCAGGAAAATGTTTTCCGTGTAAGGAGCGTTGATTGAATTTCGAATTTTAAATTGAAATAGGTATAAAATACGTCTGAAGGTCGAATTACAACGCGATATTATGAAAATAACCAAGTATTTAGTTGTTTAAAATTAATATTTTTTGGGTGAATACACCTTCGTCAGAATTGTATATTTTTTTCTCTTTTTTCTTCACTAGAATGTTAATTTGAAGAAAGAAGAAGTTAATGAAGAGACTGTGTGTTATTTATGAAATACCGGAAGAATGCGTTCGGCAACGCTATTTGAAATTCAGAGAAAACACTAACCTGAATAAGGTATATATATATATATATATATATATATATATATATATATATATATATATATATATAGAAGATCAGCCGACGAGAGCCTAACGTTATTTACCGTTAACTGCCCCCCTTATGTTAGGCTTGAAACCGACAGTACAGTTTTAAATAAATAAATAAATATTAAGCTTTTATATTGAAATTTTTCCTTTGGAACCGAGCACTTTGTTGGAATTATTTCCCATAAAACAGTAAACAAATATGTACATATATATATTATTATTATTATTATTATTATTATTATTAATATTATTATTATTATTACCGTTTTATCTATTTTAGTTATACATATTTTTGCTACAGGATCGTATTCACGATCCAGCAACTTCGTCAGATTTGAACAGAAGTGGTTATAACAGCTTCTGTTCAAGTCTGACGAAGGTGAATACGATCCGGTAGCAAAAACATGTGTAACTAAAACAGATAAAATGATAATAACATTATATATATATTTGCTCTGCACCTTCTTCAGGATTTTACTAATTACCAGTATTGATATATATATATATATATATATATATATATATATATATATATATATATATATATATATATACATATATATATGGTTCTATTTCATGTTATTTTCGTGTACATATATTCCCTGTTGGATTATCCTCCAAAAATTTGATTTGTTTCTCATTAAATTTCTTAACTTGTTTTTGTTTCTTTACGTTTACATTTTTTCATACTTAAATTTGTAATATTTTATTTATATTCAATAATTATTTTATTTTATTTTATTTTTCATACTTGATTTGTACTAGTTTATTTATATTCAATAATATATTTTATTTTATCGCAGAGTTTAAAAAAAAACCTTTTCATTATTTTTAAATTGTTTAAATTCTCGAAAATCTTAAAATATTTTCTAAATTTTAAAATTTATTTTTAAAAATCATTAAAAAAGAATTTTTTAAATTTGAAAAGTTATTTTTTTTTATTTCTGTGTGTTTTTTTATTGTTTCTTTCTTGCTCTCCTCTCTTTTGTCTCCATCATATTTTGGCTGCATCATATTTTGCCTCCATCATATTATCCCCGCATTTTTTTCCTTTTCTAATCTGAATGTTTTTTTTTTAAAGTCGGTGTCGTCTTTTTACCCCTATATTTGTATAATACCGGCTTTTTCGTCTCTTTTGATGAGAGGCATTTAGCTCCGAAATATCATGGCCTAAAGATGTTTCCCTCCTATTCCCCTTTCTGTAATTCTTATTAACGTGATAATTTGATAAAGTTCTTATATAACTTCACTCTTTATGCTTTTAACTTATTCTAATATTTGCTCCTCTTAATCGAGTAGAGATTTTGTATCCTGATAAGTTTGTCTAATCATTAAAAAATTATTTTTCATTTTTATTTTATGACTAATGGAAATTTGATGAGACGTTTACTAGCACCGATCCATGGTCCAGCGGTTAGAACAGCCGACTACTTATGCGATGGTTGTAGGTAAAATCTAGCCGCACTAATAAATTGTGATACAGCGGAACAGTACTGCATGTGGATGACTACACACACACACACACACACACACACACACACACACACACATATATATATATATATATATATATATATATATATATATATACAACATATATATATAAATATAATTATATACAAGATATATATATATATATATATATATAATTATATACAAGATATATATATATATAATTATATACAAGAGATATATATATATATACATATATATATATGTATATATATATATAACTACTTAATTTACTCACATAAAATTAATATACGAAAGTATAAATTTATGCGTAAACTTTAAGTATTTACTTCAAAATGCTCAATACGTAGGTAGAGCTAGTTAGTAATTTATAAAACATATATGGCGATTAAGCTACACTGAATATTCCGCGTTTCATCCACTCTAGGATTCTTCAGGTTTATACGGTTTTCATAGTAACCAAATTATAATCTCTACAAGATATATATATATATATATATATATATCGTAATTTATAAAATATATATGGCGATTAAGCTACACTAAATATTCCGCGTTTCATCCACTCTAGGACTCTTCAGGTTTGCCGATGTAAAATTGCTTGTTGCACTATTATTATAAAAGAAAAACAAATCTTCATGGTTTGTAAAATTGGAAAGATTCAGGAATGTTAAAATCTATGAAAATGTCTAAAGTTTTTGTTATTCGAACGAAAAATATGAAATTTGAAAACTTATTAAAAATAAGGCAAGAAATCATCGGTGGATGTTTGGGGTATAATTTCATAAGTTTGAATCTGATAAACGTATTTCGTGCATTACTGCAAATAAAAAACGATTGGTTGAATGATTAGAAAATATATTTCACGAGGAGCGAGTCTTATTAATGTTTGTTTGTTTGTTTGTCTTTTTAATTAGTAATCACTTATCAAGGCCCGAAGGTCACTCGAGGATAAAGCTTAATGAATAAGTAAGTTAATTCGTAAGGTTGTAGTGTTGTAATCGTTAATGGCGTAAATTGGGTAGAATTTGATTATTTATGGGTACGGTTCAACAAGAACTTGTTTAAATTGGACTTGAAGGCTCCTATGTTGTATTCATCCAGGAAGCAGGCCAGCGGAACTGTATTCCACAGGTGGGCAGTTCTGAGAAAAGAAGCTTTGTTCATGAAATCTGTGTTTAGATTTAGCCACAGATAGAGTGTGGGGGAAATCGTTTATAGTGGTTGTAACTAGTCGAGTGTTTTTGTAAAAGTATCTTTAAGAATATCTTAGTACTCCTAAGTATAATAATTCAGAATCCAGGTCCCAAAATTTTCCCACCTAAAAATAAAAATAAATCAAAATCTGTATAATGTACGCATTCGTAATAAAACGAAAATATCATATTCTCAAAGTTATGTAAATTCATCAAATCATCTTATTTTAAAATAAGAACATCAAATGTTATGAGTATCCGAGGAGCGACTGTCCCGACCACCATTGTGAAAACAATCTAAAAAAATAAAGGAGATACTCATCAATAATTCAAACATGCGAGATGTTTGACGAATTCCAATTAATCGCTTACAAATTATTTTCTTTTTCAAATTTTATCAATGTACGCAATTTTTGAAATAAATTTTCGTTTCCTCACACGTACGAACACCACAGACATTTTTTTTGTATAAGAGCAATTCTAAATAAGGACCTAATATTGTATATATATATATATATATATATATATATATATATATATATATATATATATATATAAAATAAAAATTACAATTAAATTTACCAAAATGATCCAAGATGGTAAAACTAAAGTATATTATAAATATTGAAGAATTAATATTTATAAAGTTATCTCAACCAAATGTAAAAGCTCGATAAAACCAAATGGAGATAGAGTTTATTATAGGAGCAAACAGTTAATAAAACATGTTAAAAAACACTTTTAAAAAGAGTTAAAAATTAAGGACTATCCACTTATCAAGTGTTTCCTTTTCAGATTAAATATGTTTTTAACTCTTTTTCAAAGTGTTTTGAACATGTTTTATTAACTGTTTGCTCCTATATATATATATATATATATATATATATATATATATATATATATATATATATATATATATATAAGACTGCAATAATGCCATATGTATAATATTTAGGACTACAATAGCACCGTATTCTGGTCCGGAATACCCCCTATATTAAAAGAAAATAATATGTATTATGTGCATACCCGGAATAAAACGTAAATATCATGTTCCAAAAATCATGTAAATTTTGTAGAACATTACATTTTCTCGTGATTGTTACCATTTATTGAATGGGTTTCTACCAGTATTTCATATTATTTTTGCTTTTTAAGCGATTATCGAGTCTACCTACGTTTAATGAAAGCCATTTTTTATTTTAACTCTAGAACCAACACTACTTGCGTTTCAAAGTAAATAAACGCTTTAAAATAAGTAAAAATAAGTAAAACAACAAAAAACAAAAACTTATCCAGGTATACAGAAGAGTTCCTTATCTTGCCTTTGGTAACATTTATTTGTTTGTTTGCTTGTTACAAACGTTTTGTAGTCTTTACTGCAAGGAGATTCACATTTCTACTATACTTTCGCATTTCGTATTTGGATGATAAAGGCGATAGGAACTCCGAAAATTCCTCATATTAAGAGAAGAATAAAGAAAAACTGTATTTAACAATAAACGAAGCGTTGAGCTACACTCACCTGCCACCAATTTGGTTTTGCATTTTTATAGCTTGATTTTAATCTTCGAAAGCTTACATAAAAATGATGCACAATAGTTCTAAATGTCACGGTTATATGTATTTAGTTTATCACTGCAAGTGTTTTTATTTGTTTTTGAGTTTTGAGCAATTCTCGAGGCTCCAAAGGTAAAAGCTTCCTGTCTGCCATCTTTTTTGTCGTTTTACCGTAAACGCTCAGCACTACTTGTTTTTCAAACAATAAACACTTTAAAATAAGTTTTTTTTAAAGCTATTTTTTTTCCTAGTATTTTCAAGTTCAATTTTTACGATATTTTTTGTTTATTAAATTGCTATGATAATTTGTAAGAATAGCTTGCCAGGTGAAGGAGTAATTTATCTTGCGTTTTGTTACATTTTTTTTCTGTTTTGCAATTTTTTTTTCGGTTTGTTGTTTCATGTCTACTAAAAATATGTAACCCCCATAGCAGAACAGATGTGCACCGTTTTTCTGTGTTGTTACGCTATTTAAAATCAAAATGAATGTAACGATGCTAAATCTTATATTTATAATCCTTATTCGGTGCTCCTGTAGGAGATACCTCCCTGCACTACTTTTTGCTTTTCCTTGCTTAGATGACCTTATTCTGAATTCATAGCAGCGGACCAATACCAGTGGACTTTTTTTTTCTTACCAAAACGTTCATTAACAATGGGTTTTTTTTGTTTGTACTGTTTAACATATTTAATTACATTAAAACAAAAATCATTTCTCTCGTTTCGAATTATGTAATCCAGTCAAATTCCATTTTTTTTTTTTTTTACTGGATTACAAAATTTAAAAAGCTATTTTTTCATATTTCCAAGTTCAATATTTGCGATATTTTTTCTTTATTAAATTGTTATAATAATTTATTAGAAAAGCTTTTTAAATTTAGTAATAAAGTAAAAACTGGAATTTTTACTTGATTAAATAATTCGAAATGAAAAAAAAAAAGATTTTTGTTTTAAATTAATTATTTTTACTGTGCAATAATTTATATCAGTTTGAAATATGTTAAACATTAAAAACAAATAAATAAAAACATTGTTAATAACCGTTTTGGTAGAAAAAAAAAAGTCCACCGATATCGGCCCGCTGGTACGAATTCGAAATAGAGGCATGTGAGCGAGAAAGAGCGAAAGTATTTCAAGGAGACATCTCCTACAGGAGAACCTAAATTGAAATTCATGGAATCTAGTTTAATTTACGCCTAACCAAAACGGTTCCAATAAGTTAATTAGTAAGGTTAATTAATTAAATATTTTTATACTTGTATTAGTGTAATCGAAATCGGAAAATCAGAAAAATTTTAGTATCGGAATCGGAAAAATGAGAGCATTTTTCCTATTCCCAAAACGATTCTTTTAATTTATTTGTTTTTGTTTAAAACTTAATTTTCCATTGCTTGTACTAATGATAAAATGATAAATATTTAGTGATTTTGAACAACCAGTAAATCGAAAATTTATAGATTACCCTCGCCATAAGTATGCTTTTACGCTAGCAAAAATACATGCCCACATCATATGCGGTTTTGTGGTAATCCGAAAAAACAAAAAAACAAAAACAAAAACAATTTCTAAATATTTAGAAATTGAAAAAAAATCAAATCAGAGTTGATAATTGTATTAAACTCGAAAACTTAGAGCAGAATCGGGGTCTATATTACAATACACAGAGGTACGAAAACGTTGTCAAAAACAAAACAAAAAAAAACAACAAATATATGACAAGTAAATGTTATCAAAGGCAAAATAAGTTACTTTTCTACTTTACTGGATAATTTTTTGGTGTTTTTATTTAATGTAAACATTGAACACTACCGGAGAACAAGAAAAAAAATGACTGCAATCTCTTTACATCCTTTAAGTCTCAATAATCACTTCAAAATAAGAAATAATACAAAATGGTGGTAGAAACCTAATCAATACATGTCACAGTAACATTTATTAGTTGGGTTTCTACCATCATTTTCTTTTATTTCTTATTTTAAAGTCTTTGTCGAGTCTTCAAAGACATCTCGGACATTTTTTCTTGTTCTTCGGTAGTGTTTAATATTTCTTTGTTTTTCGAACCGAGTAAACATTTTATATTAAATAAAAACACTAAAAACTCATCCAGTTAGGTAGAAAAGTTACTTTTCTTGCATTTGATAACATTTATTTGTTATCTATTTGTTGTTTTTACAAATTTTTCGTACCTCTGTGTAGTGTAATATAAACCCGAATCAGTAATTGTATCGGAATCAGGAAATTTTTTGGAATCACCCCAACCCCATTATTAATTTATATTTCCAAATGAGATTTTGATCCTATATGTGGTCCCTAAAAACTCGTTAAAAAAATGAAAAAAAAAAAAAACCCTCTAAAGTTTAAAGCATACGTATTATTCAAATTTCAGAAAAATCAGAAATTTGCAGTTTACATGCCTTCTTATTTCCTTTGCTTTAAACTATACTAAAATAAATATAATCCGTATTTGGATCCCTTACACCTAGTAGCTGTGTTCCAAAATATTTAATGATCGGTGAATTAGTTTAGAAGGGCATTTCGTACATACAAATATATGACTTTATATATAAGAGTTGTAAGCTTTCTATTAAGTGGTATTTGAGAAATAAATCAGTGTACTCATTTATCTTCTGTCCACACATATTCCCAAAGGAATACGCAGGCGTTCGAAAGCAGAGATACCGGATACAATTACGAGTCTACATTTAATTCCTGGTAAGAACTCATAAATGAACTGACCCCATCACAAGTGGGATTGATGGGGCAGCTCCCATTTCGGTGTCCACCTGTCATCTGGAAATTAATTACACATATCTCCCTCCGTTGGTCAGTTCAAAATCTGGTTGAGAATTACTCCACATGATGATCGGAGATCGCGATTTGTTAGAATTAGAAATGCCTTAACCAAGAACCCTCTTTAAATACGAAAAATATCAACACGATATTTTCGATTGGCGTATGAATATCATTGTCGTGGAATCGCTGTGGGATTATGAGTGATTTTTTTTCTAGTTGTACAATTTAAAAGTCTACACTCTTAATAAAGGCTGGAATGGCCACCATATTTTTCCTAAAGTTTATAGATTTTACACCAATTTTATAATGGCTTTTTCCTCGTCGACTGCGCTGTATTGCTGGTCTTGTAGGAGGACCACAATCCCAGGTTTTGTTTTCTCTCTTTGAGTGTATTGCTAACCGCCAGAGTCGCCTCTACTGTGGAATTCCGGTGGGCTGCATAAGCATCTTTTTCAAATCAAAATGCTCCTCTTCGGCGGCGCTGACTCTTCAATCCCAATTTCCGACTTTGGATCACATTTCTCAATGTGGGAGAAAGATAACTACTGACCACTATACCTACCCAATTCTTTATATACTTGAATATTTTTTTTACTTTATGATAAATAAAATGAAATTGTCTCTGATGAGATTATAAAATTGTGTCTGTGAAATGTCCATATTAGTCTTTTTCTACTTAAAATGTTTTAAGCATTTTTTTTTCATTAATGAACATTTATTTTAAACACGTTACAAACACTTTCGCATTTATGCATATAAATAATACTATTGGGACGATTAATTGAAATCGGGAATCGGAAAAATCGAAACTTTCTTGAGGTATTGAAATCCGTATGAGAATTGACAAAAATATGTACCTAGTTTCCGATGCCCAAAACGATTCTTTTGATTGTTTGGTTAAAATTGCGTTTGTTAACACATTTTTATTTTGGTTTGTTGGTTGCTTTTGTTTTACGGCATATCAACCCTTTTCAGGTTATTTAATGCCGAATCCAGTAATTCGAGAGAAAAACATTTTTTAATAGAATATATTTTTGTTTTATACGTCGGTTTGTATTTAACCCATAATTGAGACCCTAACAGGTACTACCACTCCAGGTAAGAGTTCACCTGAGAGCAATGCCATTTTTTATTATTATTACATTTTCACCCCAAACAAGTCACATTGCCACTTTGGTGTAGGGGGCTACTATCAGGGGCAACAACTACTGGGGTACTATGTAGGGATTTGGGCAGCAAGATGTCGGTTCACGTTGCACTTGAACTTCTGCACGTCAGTAGAGTTGGGGAAGCAGGGACCTGGAATGGAATTCCAAAGTCTAGCCGTTCTGGGGAAGAAACTACTGGAGTAGAAAGATATTTTACATCTAGGGATCTCTACGTGGTAGGCGTGGGATTTTGCAGCCTGTCGGGTCTGTCGAGGGTGTTCACGTCGTAGGGGCACAAGTGCTTGCAGTTCGTTAGAGCATTCAATTAAAGAGTGGCTCCATACTCCCCAAAGCCCGCAAGCTGGGGTCTCACCATCGGATATAGTTAAAGGTCCTATCCAGAACCATTTTTAAACGTAACTTTCAATTGCTGGTATTAATAATAAAATCATAAATATTTATTGATCTTAAACTAGCAATGAAAGTGAACTAGATCACCTCCCATACGTGTATTTTACATTTGCAAAAACATATATGCAGATATTAAATAGCGGTTTTAGGTAATCCAACATTAAAAAAAAAGACAATTTGAAATAAATATTTCAATATTTAAAATGTATCGGAATCTGTGATTACGTGGACATCTGGAATTTAGAACAGAATCGGTTTTTATATTTGAATAACTAAATATATTGTATTCGTTCCATCACTAAGAAATAGATAAGGGGTAACGTCTTTGATAGTGTTCATACAAATGTATTTCTTTTAAATATGGCCGTAAAACAATAGAAACAGCTAATAATAAGTCTATTAGTCGAAGGAATAAGCTGGAAAAGAACCCAATAAAGATGTTAACTATCCTGTCACAATAAGCAAAAATGTGAACCCACAAAAATAGGTATTTCTGAATTATATTGACTTGATAAACAAAATAACATCCTGTTCTCGAACACTACTGTTTGTTATATGAAAAACAAAAACACAATAACAAAGTATAGTTAATATATGAAGTGTCTTTTTGCGCAGTAATATGCAAATTAGTTAATAATACGACATAATCACGTTGACACACCGGTTCCCGTTTGATCACCGAAGTTAAGCAACGTTGAACCTGGTCAGTACTAAATGGGTGAACGTTTGGGATTTACAAGTGCTGTATGTGCTCTCTGCTTATCTCGGCATTATTTCCAGTCATCTTGGATTTCTTCTTGTCACTGGACTCAAACAGTGCCGATTCAGGAGAGGTGTGGTTTGGGATTGCGCAACCCTTGCCTCACAATTACACGCGCAGCTGCCCTTACAGGGGGTATCCTTTGTCTTTCGAGACTGAACGGAGGTATCGAGTTAACTTTACTAGCTAGCATGATCACAAATATATCAGATATATATTATAACAGATAGGATGCGGCCATTGTGTGAACTTGACTTGATGTAAGATGTTTGATTTTCATATTTCGTGCGTGAAATAAGTCAAACATTTGCATAGACGTCTGGGTGTATGTCTGTACGGCTGTATAAATCGTGAAAATCAATTTGGTTGAACAGTTACAGGGTCGAAGTTCGATTTGTATACACATTTCGATAATGCAAAGAAAATGATGCCAACAAACCATCCATGATGCGAGCTATGCGAACATAGATTATAATTCTATTAGTAATATACGTGGCACCAGGCCCCAACTTCATCCATTAATAAAGCAGAATATCAAAGCATAGAAAATTGGTCTGAGAATGTTGTTAAAGAGTGTCCAAATTGTAAATTGTTTAAAAGAATTTTATTTATTTATGTAGTTGGAATAAAAACGAGGAATCTGTATGTCAGAAATCGCAGCAAAAATTGCCAGATGAACCTGATATATATATATATATATATATATATATATATATATATATATATATAATTATATTTTAAATATATATATATATAGAATTGGCAAGAATTGTAAATGTCAACTGAATAAAAGGAATAAATTACAAGATGGTCAACATCATGAACTTTGGAATATCGTCTTTTTAATGTATGCACTATATATATATATATGTATATATATATATATATATATATATATATATATATATATATATGTTGTTGTTTTTATTTTTCAAACGATAAATACGGTTAATAGTGGCTTCGCCTCGAAGCTCATTTTTTTAATTTACTTAGATTTATATAAGTAATATATATATATATATACACATATATATTTATGTGTGTGTGTGTATTATTTCATTCAAATGGAAAACGTGAATTAAAAACGTGCACCCAATATTGTTTTCAAAATGTTCAGTAATTGCGTAGAGTTTATATATAAATAAAATGACATAAATCTTAGCAGGACTTTACGCAGATAAATTAAAGTTACAAAAACTCCATGTATCCTCTGTAACTTCTGACGAGATATGAAATAGTTGAACCTTTGATCGATCACCGTAGAGTCCTTACTATGTTTAAATAAGTACACATTATCGCTTATTTTTTCCAGATGTTAGGTTTATTGGTAAATTGTTTACCCGATGTTGATATATATTAGTAATTATGATGATGTCAACTGGTAGATCCTCAGCTCAGCGCATAGAAAAACAATTTTTCCGAACTTAAAACAGTCTATGCACAAACCTATATATCTACATATATATTATATATACACAAGCACATACATATACATAAATAGGGATGAATATATATATATATATATATATATATATACATATATATATATATATATAAAATAAAAATTACAATTAAATTTACCAAAATGATCAAAGATGGTAAAACTAAGTATATTATAAATATTAAAGAATTAATAGTTATAAAGAAATCTAAACCAGATGTAAAAGCTTACTTGCAGTTTCATCAAATAATTTTGTATGCAAAATCCGATCTCGCATTTTGCTAATTCCTACATTCTGATGAGAAGGAAAGTATTTCTTCGAAACTCCGCGGATTAAGGACTATCCACTTATTCAGTGTTTCCTTTTCAGATTAAATATGTTTTTAACTCTTTTTCAAAGTGTTTTTTTAGCATGCTTTATTAACTATTTGCTCTGTTATATATATATATATATATATATATATATATATATATATAATATATGTATATATATATGCATATACGTATACATAAATATAAATACATACACATAAATAGGAATATATATGTATATATACATATATATACATAATATAAATACACACACACACACACACACACACATATATATATATATATATATATATATATATATATATATATATATATATATATATATATATATATATATATATATATTCCATTAAATAAAATAGACAAAAATATTTTCTTATTAAAATATTAACATAATTAGCCAATGGAATAAACATTATATAAATTAACCAATGGAATAAATGTACACAATACATTATATCAATCTCTCTCTCTCTCTCTCTCTCTCTCTCTCTCTATATATATATATATATATATATATATATATATATATATATATATATATATATGGTTCAAAACTAGTTAGATAAATATATCCCTAACGATTATTTTAGTAAGATTGAAAAGTATTCGAACTGACGAAAATATGACGATTACATCAGCCAGTTTTTGTCAGGAGTGACGACCGTTATCCAGAAGCTGAAAAGGATCAAAAACAGACAAAAAACTTCTATTTTCTCTCACGAATATACTTAATATATTGTGAGTGTGCATGAGTAAACGTCCTAGTTCATAATTATATAAATAATAGCAATTATATATTTATAATTTTTTTAGGGTGTGTTGTTGCATGCTGTTTAATATATGCATTTGTACGTGTAAGTAAACGAGTTGATAAATTTGTATGTATTAGTATATACACATACTCACACACAATCGCACATATACATGTGTATGTGTGTGTGTGTGTGTGTGTGTGTGTGTGTGTAACAACATCGCAATGTATAGACGAAAAAAAAGGGCCAAGTTAAAAAAAAACAAACAAACAAAAAACGTCTGTACTAACCTTTTCATAATAATCCAGATTTGCCTACACTCCCAAACCTTCACATATTGTAAAAATTTGAATAGTTTTCTCCACGTGTTAAAAAAAAAAAAGAAGCAATTTATACAAACGCTGTAGCGTGTGTTGACTAGGTCTGATGTCTGTTAAGGCTCTCCCAGCTTTCGTGTGACTTTCTTTCCCTTTTTTTTTCCTTTTCTTCTTTTTCCCTCGCGCCCTGTAGTGCTCTCTGGTGCTTGCGGGTCAATTATACCCGCCTATGTCAACTCGTAGAACTTAAAAGCGTGTCCGTGTCTACGTGTATAATATATTTTTCTTCTTTTTTTCCGTAGTTATAAAACTACGATTTTAATAAAATATCTTTTTGTTTTTTTAAAGATAATTAATCACTGTTACACTTTTTTTCTCTCGTATAGTAAGCACTCTCCTATGAGCGTACGTTTATGTATATATATACATATGTATATATAAATTTCTTGCGCATGCGAGGAAGGGCTTCTCATTGCGCAGGGTCAGTAACCATCGAGGTCTCCTTTATTGAAGGGGATACCTTTTGGGAATAATCCCTCTAATAGCATCGCACCAAAGGACGTCCTCCGAGAGAAATGTTATTTAACTTACGTCACCAGAAAGATAGTAGTAGTAGTAGTAGTAGTAGTAGCAGGAGAAATAATAGTAGTATTACTGTGGTTACTCTTATAGTAGGCGTTTGGAATTGGTATTCGTAATTGAAATATTTATTGCTTAGAGCAACGTTGGTCTCATACGCTCTTGTTAGATCCCCTGCGAATAGAAGCGGATTAGTCACAAACTGTCTATAGGTTGAGAAGTACTTTCAGAAGAATTTAGGCAGTTTGATATGAAATTGTTATCTTATAAATAATATATATTTATCAAAATATCAAATAAAAGAATGTATATATATATATATAGATATATATATATATATATTATATATATGTTATATAATGTGATACGTTCATGAACCTACATAAATATGCGTTTTTAGCATTACTACATGTATCTTTTTTTATAATCACACATATATATATATATATTTATATATATTTATATGTATTTATATATGCATTTATAAAAGCATAATGCATTACATATACCCGACTATATATTTATAAAGGTGTATATGAAGATGCAAATAGACGATACATGTGGATTTTACGTTCAATTGTTTCCCTTTTTTTTGTCCCTTGAGTACTATTTATTTTAAAGAACCACTTCACTGTTTCAAGGTGTATTATTGTTACTCTCCTTTGTGTTGGGTTTGATGCCTTTTTAAAACAATTGTCTCAGATGAGTTGCTTGGATGCCTAGAAACATACGAGCACTTTTCTTTTAAAAAACAAACAAAACAAAACAAAACAAAAGCAAAAAAAAAAAAGAAAACGTTGTGAGATTCAGATGCAGTTGTCTTAAATAACTGGGCTTTCCTCGGTCTAATTGAAAGTCCGCCCGAAAAATTGTACAATGCTTCCAAAGCGTTGAAGACTTCCCAGTGATTTAAAATCCAGATGTGAGCGTTTTATTTTATTTATTTTTTCTGTTTTAACTTTTTTGTTTGTTTTTTTGTTTGTATTTTGTTCGAAAGTTTGTTTTTTTTGTTGTTTGTTTGTTTGTTTTTTTTCGGATACTTTTGAAGTTTTATGCTTTGAATCTGTAGCTTAATTAATTTCCAAATAGTTACACAAACAAAACTATTTTAAAAGATTGCTCATAATTTATTAAAAATATATCATTTAAAGTGTTTTTGCATACGTATCTATTTATTAAATTTCTTTCTCGAGAAAATAACTCTTTTAAAAAAAATTCTAAACTAATAAATAAATAATATTAATTCAACAGAGTTTATTTTTAAATATATATAAATATATATAAATATATATACTGAGTTTTATTCACAGGACAATTTATTTCATTTTATGTTTTCAAAATGCTGTAACAATTACTACGCATCATGCAACTATGTAATTAATTATATAACAATTAATTAATTATAAAGTTCTTTTTATCTTTTGATATAAAAACTATAGCTGATACTTATAATCTAAACACATGCACGTGTATTTATATACATTTGTTTTTAAGTAAAATTATTTCTTGTCTTAATAATCAAAGTTCAAATCTTGATATCGAGTGTTCAATTTAAGGATATGTACTGCAAATCATTACGACAGAATAAGTAATCGAGTTTTATTTTATTAGGCTTTATTAAATATTTTAATAGTAATAGTTTTTTAATTTTATTTTGAATTACAAAAACTCTCTTAAAATATTAATGCACTGTTATCATGTAAACCAATATTACAGAATTGAATATCGAATTTTAATTAAAAGACATATAAATAAAGGTTATTTATCCAAGACATGTGCTCTGCAGAACTGAATTATACACACACATTAAAAGCGATTGATATTTATAATTGGCTGGCTTAGTGTGTGTGGATTGCGTTGTACTTTTATTACTGAAACACGATTATAGATACATATATTATAATATATCACATTCCATATATTAATTAGGTATTTTTTTTTAGGTATTAATTAAAAATAATGATAATTTGAAAATATTACTAATGTATACTATTATTTTAATTAATATTTCAAAAATATATATTCTTTTGAAAATGATTATATTTTAGATTAATTAATATATTGTAGTTTTATGTTTTTATTGTTGAAGATTTTATTCTTTTTTTATTAATTAATAGTTTTTTGTGTTATTATTGATTTATGTTAGTGCTGTTTTGTTTATTTGTTTGTTTATTTTTTTATGTGTTTTTGTTTTCTTTCCGAACTGTGAGGCTGGTGCTTGATTATAAGAATCATAGTCACGGGGAAACGAACCAGTAGTAATAATATCAATGGTCGTGGGAGTAGTAGTAGTAGTAGTAGTAATAATAGTTGTGGTTGTTGTTGTTGCTGGTGGTTGTAGTAGTTGCTTCTTTTTTTGTTATCATTAAAGAAGGCATCCGTGTCTGAAAAAAAAAAGTGTAAGAAATTCCCCGATATTTTGTTGTAGTGTTCCAGACTGAATCCAGCTAATGGCTACTCTCTCTCTCCCCAACAGAGGACAGACTGCCTACTGATAACGTCAGTACGGTGGAAAATGAAGGCGAGATCCATATATGGAAGACGGCAGAGACACGCCCACTTTTCTCGATTAGCGACCAATCAGAAGCCAGTTTTACCTTTAAGCGCCCAGCGATACGACAAACAAGAAAAATAATTAAAAAAAATAAACATACTAAACAAGCGCGAGATACAGACAGGAAGAGATGGAGATATGTGCTGAAAATGTGTGTGTGTGTGTGTGTGTGTGTGAGAGAGAGAGAGAGAGAGAGAGAGAGAGAGAGAGAGAATTATCCCGGGTTGCTAAGATTATGGAAAAAGAAATTATTATGATTCCTTTTTGAACTATTAAAACTAGTTTTTGACAAATCATAAAAACGTTATACGTTGACCTCTGAACGATCGACCACCCTCAATAGTTTTATACCCTCTCCTCACCGTCACAAACGTGCACGCTATCTCAATCATTTTGTTTGTTTCGTGACTACCCAAAATGCACTAACGAGATATATACGCACGTGCACGCATAAAAGTGAAGGGTACTATTAAGGGAGGGTAGGGGGCAGAAAAATATAGAAATCCCAAAGTGAGAATTTGTTAAATAATCAAATAACGTTTTATATACATATACATATATATATATATATATATATATATATATATATATATATATATATATATATATATATATATATATATATATATAGGTGGTTTTACTTGGTTTTGTTAGCGATACATTTTTGAATGAATTCGATTATTTATATGAAAGGGCATTTATACCTTACTGCGAGTTGGGAAAAATTTTCCATTGACCAATTTGGTACTACCTCAATGGAGAGCAGCACGTTAGATCAAGCAACTCTGATGAGTCGTAGACGACGAAACACATGTCAGTGGATTCCATTTAATCGAATAAATTAATATACGAAAGTATATTTTTATGCGTAAATTTTCAGTATTTACTTCAACAGTGCGCAATACATAGGTAGAGCTATGTAGCAAGTTATAAAAATATATATGGCAATTAAGCTACACAGAATATTCCGCGTAAGCCTGACGAATACTCACGAGAATGAAACGTAGAGGATATTCATTGTAGCTTAATTTTTATATATATGTTCATAACTTAAGTATATATATATATTTAATTGTACAGAAGTTCAGAACTTCTGTCCAATTAAATAAATAAATATTGAGATGTTGTATCGAAAAAGTTTTTGTAATCGAGCACTTTGTTGGAATTCTTTCCCCCAAAATAGTATATATATATATATATATATATATATATATATATATATATGTGTGTGTGTGTGTGTGTGTGTGTATATATGTGTGTGTATACATATGTATATATGTGTGTATATATATGTATATATATATGTATATATATATGTGTATATATGTATATATATGTGTATATATGTATATATATGTGTATATATGCGTATATATGTGTATAAATGTGTATATATGTATGTATATATATGCGTATATATGTGTATATATGTGTATATATGTATGCATATATATGTGTATATATGTATGTATATATATGTGTATATATATGTATATATATGTGTATATATGTATGTATATATGTGTATATATATATATGTATATATATATGTATATATATGTATATATATTTATATATATATGTATATATATGCATATATATCTATATATATCTATATCTATACATATATATACATATATATATATATATACATACACACACACACACACACACATATATATATATATTGTCAAAATTTAGTTTTCAACTTGTATTCCCTGTCGAATAATAAATTGTTGTAAATTCTAATTTACAGAGTTTAACTTGATTTTCTTATATATATATATATATATATATATATATATATATATATATATATATATATATATATATATATATATATATATATATATATATATATATTTCCTAGCTGGACCCGTTTTCTGGCGTTGCCCGGGGACATAAATAAATTCTAAAAAATATTAAGTATTCTTTCGTAATGGATATATGCTTAAAATTAATTTGTGCTTACATGTTCATGAAAACACCGCAAAATATAATTTATAGGTTTTATTTCTGTGCTTATTCTAATTAATCCGGTGACCAGTGGGGACTTCAAAATGCTCTCCAATAAATCGGTGACGTCATCATTTTGTGCGTATTTTACAGAAGCTGTTTATTGACATTTTTTATTAACGCAAAAAGAATAAAATATGAATAACGGAAGTTAAGAACACACAGAAAGCCTGTTCTCAAAGTTGTATGTTTGAAACTGAACATGTCGGAAGGGTAGAACATAAATCAGTAAAATCTTTAAAAATTAAATTCGAAATTGTTTTTTTTTCTCTATACTTCATCGGATTATATAAATGAGAAGTAATTTATTCTTCAAAACAACCATATTAAATTCACACACACACACACACACACACACACACACACACACACACACATATATATATATATGTATATATATATTAGATGGTAAACATTTTTAATTTTTAACTTGCATTACTTTTCAAATAATAAATTGTTGTAAATTCTAATTTACAGAGTTTAAATTTATTTTCTTGTATATATATATATATATATATATATATATATATATATATATTTATATAAATATATATATATATTAATGAACATTTTTTTTTCAAAGGAATATGCAAATTAGTTAACATCCATGAAGTCGCTTGCAATCAAAAACGAAGAAAAATTAATTAATTGTTCATTAATTTTTTATTAATTTTTTATGTTTTCTTATCCGATAACTGGGTTTTCTTCATTGTGTATAATTGCGTAGAATTTAAGATGAAAACGTTCTAGCACACGAACCTTTTTTCATATATATATATTCATATATATATATATATATATATATATATTCATATATATATATATATATATATATATATATATGTGTGTGTGTGTGTGTGTGTGTGTGTGTGTGTAGGTGTGGGTTTATGTGGCTATATTTTCTTATAATATATACCAATCCGTATTTAAGAAGTTCAATGTAATTACAGAGCAATATAATGAATGAATGACAAAAGTAAATGTCAACTGAATTAAGGGAATAAATTGTAGGATGGTCAACATCATGAACTTTGGAATATAGATTTTTGTCATTCATTCATTAGATAGATAGATAGAGTGATAGATAGATGTATTATATAAAAAGGACGTTGTCTATGTATGTGCGTGAGAGAGAGTTCCCTATGGACTTGAAAATAATTGGCACATGATACTTGATTTTTTTTTTTTAAACAGTGATCACCACTTATCAAGGCCCGGAAGCCACTCAGGGATAAGGGTTATTGCAAGTACATTACGTTAGTGTGGAGATTTGATGAAGGGTTTAATTAAGGGCGCGGTTCATTAGGAATTTGTTAACGTTGGACTTGAACACATCCAAGTTGTAGTCAGGTGGGAAGCAGGTAGACGGAACAGAGTTCCACAGGCGTGCAGTTCTAAGAAAGAAGCTTTGTTCATGGAATCCACGTTTTGATTTAGGCACAGATAAAGAGTGGGGGAAATTTTTCACAGTGGATTCGGCTAGACGGGTGTTTTTCATTTAAAACTTAAATTTAACCATTATCATTGCAAAAGCAGCAAGGTCGGGTATCTAAAATCAACAGTAGATCCTTTTATATGATAGAGACGCATTCAAATTGTTTAAGGCACAAAGTATTATACTTGACTTTTGCTTTTTAAACTTTAATGCAAATAATTTTACAAATCAACAGTAGGTTCTCTACAGTGCAATGTAAACGACAATGTATTGTGGACTAAGTCACTGCACGGAGGCATATGAAGCTGCTTCCCAGTGCACCGCGATTGGTTCCCAACTAAACAGTTGATTTGATTTTTTTAAAAATTGACGATTTCATCGATTTCGGTAACAATAAAAACATGTCACTATAAGTGACATTTGTTGATCATCATTCAATCCCGAGCAACATCGTATCTTTATGCTAGTATATATATATATATATATATATATATATATATATATATATATATATATATATATATAGTGACATTCATTGACTGTGGGTGCGTGCGAAATTTCATTACGAAACTCCTCTCTGGTTATTTGGTCTAAAGACTTCAAACTTTATATATTGCATATTTCGACCTTGGAAACACTTTCGAGTTGGCTTTTAGCCGATAGTAATAACTGCTAAAAGGGTCAAAATTAAAAGAAATTTTGACCTTAGAAAGAGTAAATTCACAAACTTCTGGGCATACCATCATATATATTTTTAGCTTGACGTCACTTAATTTTATAGTTTTCATCCATCTGACGATAGCTCAGATGCTAACGACAAAAGCTGAATCGCTAGATCACAACTAAGGCGAGAAGTTTAAAAGTTTCGATTCAAGCTGATGGAACCGACGCCATTTTGTAAACTTTTGAAAGTACTACTATATATCTAATATTTAAAAGACACTATGTCCGCCTGTCTGTCTCTATATTTTCAATCTCTATCTTTGCTGAAACTAACAGTCGAAGAGCGGCTCAACGGGCCTCAAATGATTGGATTTTTTATGGGCCGTTCTTTTATGGTCTTTAGCAGGTTAAAATTTTTATGAGTCATAAAGGAATAAAAGTTCAACAAAAATTTTTTTGTACATTCATCTTAGTTTATTTTTAACCAGTTCATATGCGTGTCATGTTGGTAGATAACGTCACCAGCTTTGAATGCTACACTTTTGCTTCGGTTTCGATTTTAGCTGAAGGCTCCTTAATATTTTTTTATAGTTTACGACTTCATAATAATATATACGAAATCTGGACTAATTTAAATATCATATTTAAGCGTATTTTACGCCCTCACCAGCAAATACCGGATACAATATGACAATCAATAGAGAATTTGCTCTTTAATAACAAATATAAAATCTGCATAAATTACAGCATCATGTTTATCCGTATTTTATGACCGGGTAACGCCTATCTGTCTGCTAGAATATCTATTAAGATATATATATATATATATATATATATATATATATATATATATATATATATATACAGCCGCACTGATAAGTTGTAAAACAGTGAAACCGTACTGTATGTGGATGTATATATATATATATATATATATATATATATATATATATATATATATATATATATATATATATATATATATTTGAACATTTTCCGGGGGTACAGAATTTTATAACGGCTAAATACAGACCAAAAGGCATAATAAATTTAAGTCCTAGAAGTTTTTCTTTTTGCTTTTTGTTGAGACCTTCTCTTTGCAAGCAAAAAGAAAATCTTCTAGGACTTAATTTAGTCTCTATGTAATTCCCCCCCCCCCCGTTTATTTCTGTTTTTTCCTACCCCCGCCATATTCATGACTTTTTTTGTTTTAAATCGTATTTTCCTCGATTTAGCTTTGATAAGTGAGGAACGAAACCTGGTTAGCTAACCTTTATTTTTATTTTTTAAATTCATTATGCTTTTTGGTCTGTATTTAGCCGTTATAAATATATATATATATATATATATATATATATATATATATATATATATATATATATATATATATATATATATACAGTTGGGCTCCCTCCCTCCCACCGACATCCTCCGCCCCAATGTAAACAAAATGTTGGAGGGGTGGGGAAACGTGTGGGTGCTCACTTTAGTTTAAATCATTATAGAAAAGTGATCCCCCACTTTATTGAAACTAACATTTCTTCAAAAAGTCCCATGGTCTAGGAGTTCATACTATGCAAACGGTAAATTTGCGACGGGTTAAAAAAATCGGTTTGTGTCAAAAAACGAATAGAAATGTTTCTTTTTTTTTTTTTAATCATAAAAATAATTATTTGCGCAATCATGAGAAGTGTGTGATATATCCAAATTGATGAAATTAAGAAAGTGAAAGGAGGGGTGGTGTCAGTTTTTGGTTCGTTTGGCTCTTTTTGGTGTTTTTTCCTAAATGCACGGGCCGTCATCTTGCTTGCCAGACTGTAGTGTTTACGTTGGATACTGAATGTCTTCAAATATGAATAACTACTCGTTTGCACAAGAAATAAATGCAATATTCGTTCTCAGCGTACCCAACATCCTTCAAATGTCGACAATTCAAAGGTGAATACCGAGAGGTCGGTAAATTAAAAAAAATACCGATTTATGGTAATAATTATACCATAGCGATGTATGTGATATCATATATGGTAAAAAAATTATATTTTATAGTAAATAAATTATAAAGAAAATCTGTTTCGCAGGCAATTAAACACACTTGCTATGGTATAATTTTTTTTTAAATTACGGCAAACAACTAGTTTCCAAAATCTGAAGAAATGTTAGTTTCAAAAAAGTAGGGGATCACTTTTCTATAATAATTTAACGTAAAATGAACACCCACTTTGTGATTAGCATTTTTGGAAGGCTAGGGGGGGGGGCTGCCGGTTTATGTTTTTCTTTCTTTTTTTTTTTTTAGGAGGATATTTGATATAGAACTTGTATAGTTTTTCAACAGGTGCTTCTGCAGTGTAATTAACCGTTTTAACGTAAGTAATGCACCAAGATCAACCGAGCAGAAGAATCGTTTAATATTTCACAAAAAATTCTGTTTACATTTGGTGGGAAGCCATGGAGTGGTGGGGAAGATGGGCTGTTGTGGCAGTCACGGTCGGTGGCCAAAAATTGGGTGCATTTCTTCATATCCTATAAACCACTTGTTTCCTGGAATTTTTAACGTTAGTGGTAATTTTAAAAGATTTTCCGAGGGTGGAAAGAAAGCCCCCCCCCCCAATGATGCCCATAAAGTGGGTGCTCATTTTATGTTAAATTATTATAGAAAAGTGATCCCCCACTTTTTGAAACTAACATTTTTTTTTATATCTTGCAAACTACCCGTTTGCCGTAATTTTAAACATTATTTTCGTTTTCAGCGGACCCGAAAACCTCTAAAAGTGGTAATTTTAAAGGAATTTTTGAGAGTGGAGTGATTCTTCATATTTACAAAAACTACAAAATACAGTGAAAGAAACGGATAACCCAACAATAACAAATAAAAAAAAGGTTACTTAAAAACTAAGAATAAGCGAAACAAAAATTTCCTCCGAATTAAAAATAAAATAAAATAATTCAGCTTAGAAGAATATTTCGAAATGAAAACAAATCTATTACAGAAAATATTTAATAACCTCCATTTTAAACAATTTTGGCAAAGAATTAAACTATCACAGTTATTCCCCTTTGGGTTTCTGGTTTGAAAATTAAACGGTTTCAGATTTCAGATAAAATAAGTTAAATCAAATATAAATTGAAATGAAAATAAACTAAATAATTAAATTTTAAATTATATTTTTAAATAATACAGTTGAAACGAGGGTATTATGTCGAATAAGTAATATCATCGAGCTTATTATTTAAATAGATTTAATTTAATGTGATATGCTAATGACTGTAACTCAATCAATATAGATGTGGTTTGAAGAATGCTATATATAGAAATTACGCATAAATTATAATGTCTCCTTTGACAGAAGTATCCTATTATGGGCGTTATTATTTCTTGACCAGGAGATGTGTACACACATATCGCCTTTATTCCTTTGAACATGAGGAGTTGTACACACAGACAAACACACACACGAACGCTACTACTTTATATGTAGATAGATAGACATATTTGCTTGTGTCCCAAGAATATGCGCGGTGTTTCTTTTTAAAAACTAATTCCTTGATCTGCTATGCATGAGACATTAATACCGAATATTTGATTATCGCTAAAATATCAACAATAAGGAATCGATATACTTTTAAAAGCGTAAAAATAACGGCTTATCATATCAGCAGAAGGTCGTCGACTATAGAACGTATGGTTCGAGGTTCGAGCCTCAATACAGTCAATCTATGTTGAGGAGCTTTAGAACAGCGAATAACGTGTACGTAGACTACTGTTTTAAAAATAATGTAAAATAAAAATAAATTATATATACATATATATCGAGACATCTATCTAATATATAAATGAATGTCTTCAAGTCTAACATAAACAAATTCCTGATGAACCGGCGCCTTAAGTAAGACACTTTATCAAATCTCCAATACTAACGATTACTACGATACTATACCATTGATTACTGTGCACACAATAACCCTTATCCCCGAGTGGCTTCCGGGCCTTGATACGTGGTGACCTCCATGTAAAAAAAATGATTATGTGTCTGTCTGTTTCCATATTTTTAAACTCTATCTCCTCCGAAACTAAAATCGTAAGTGGCGCTAGGGGCCTCAAACGGTTGGATATTTTCGGACTTTTCTTTTATAGTTCTTTAGTCGGTTAAAATTGTTTTCTATCGGTAAAAAATGGGTTAAAAGTTAAAAATTCATTAGACATTTTGTACATTCATCTTAGCTTATTTTTAAAATTTTTAATCTTTAATCTATCATGTGCGTGTCACGTGGGTACAATGGTATGTCACCAACTTTGAATATTACAATTTCGGTTTAAGTTGATGCTTCCTAAATACTTTTGATTTTTTTTAAATCATGACACTATAACATTATATAGGAAATCTGGACAAATCAAAATACCATATGTAAGCATACTTTACGCCCGGGCAAAGTCGGGCGCCCCTCCTCACACTAGTACGCGCGCGCACGCACACACACACACACCCACACCCACACACACACACATATATATATATATATATATATATATATATATATATATATATATATATATATTTACATTGTTTACAGATACGCTCTTATTTTCGGAGTTTCCTTATAATTGAACACTCTACTGGATTTCCTTTTCCCAACAAAACTAACTATATATATATATATATATATATATATAGAGAGAGAGAGAGAGAGAGAGAGAGAGAGAGAGGGAGAGGGAGAGAGAGATCAGGTACATTCAGCACACGTGTAGATTCCCTATTTATATTTAAACTACATCAATTACCAAAATAAATAAAGTTCTTTTAAACAATTTACAATTTGGGTACTTTTTAAGAACATTTTTAGACTAATTTTCATGCTTGGATCTCATACCTTATTGATGGATAAAGTTGAGCCAAAGATGGCGTAACAAAATGAATAAAAATTGTAACTTCTCTCTCAATTTTCGGATTTTGTAATCCTGCTCATATATCTTTATTTTCTTTTAAAATTGATAAGTGCTTTTTCTTCTGATGAGTTGAGGACGAAAAAAAAAATTAAAATTACATAATAATTTTGCGCAATGAAATAGGTGCTGTCAAGAATTGTGCACGCCGAAGCACCATGCAATTTGGATTTTAACTTGTATATCTTTTTCTTTAACTTCCCTATGACTTTTAATTACTCAATCAATTTTTAATTGTGATTTTCCATCCATGTCTTACTGACTTCAGCAAATAAGGTGTAAACCATTATAACTATTTGCTAATATTTTCTCCTCTGAAGAGATGGTAGACATCGAAACCCTATAGGATAAGGAGTTAAAATATTTCTAATGTATTCTTTGTCTTACATAGAATAATAAAAATCTTTTGATCTGAAACTCAAACATTCCACGTAATAAATTTTTAAATTCATTGAATGGCTAAAAATTTCTTTGCTCGATCTTGTATATCGAGCAATTGTTATTTAGGTGGGGTAATACTTACTGACAAATCTTATAATCACAGGTTTCCATACAAACTGATTGTTGGATAATTTTATTCTGAAGTATATATATATATATATATATATATATATATATATATATATATATACATATATATATATACGTTTTATTTTTTATTACGTATTCTTTCTGTTAAGTTACATTATTGTTTCATTATGGTGGGATGAAAGAGTGAATAATGTCAGTGGAGAGGTGCGAGAAGAGTATTGAGCACTTTCTTCAGTTTTTATTAATTACAATCTCTACTAAAAACCTATATATATATATATATATATATATATATATATATATATATTGTATTTTGTGTACAGAAAGTTGTTAGTTGAGACAGATCATTGGTACCGTCGGTTTCAAGCCCGATAATAAGGCCCGTTTAAGGTATCCTTATCAAGTTCTCTTCAGCCAATATTCGTCAAGAGAGCTTGATAAGGATACCTTAAACGGGCCTTAATATCGGGCTTGAAACCGACGGTACCAATGATCTGTCTCAACTAACAGCTTTCTGTACACAAAATATAAATACGCTCTTACAATTTTGATTTTCCTTTTAATTGAGCACTCTGCTGGAATTCTTTTCCCAAAAAAAAAACTAATCACATATATATATATATATATATATATATATATATATATATATATATATATATATATATCAGATGAGAGAGGGTAAGAGAGTTGAAACAAGGGCATAGGTTAATAGATTAGTGAATTAAGGAAGAGAGAGAAGGAGAGAGAAAGAAAGAGAAAGAGGGAGCAAGGGGGAGAGGAAGTAAATAATGAGTGTAAAAAAATAAACTATGAAGTAAAAATTTACTTTCTAAAACTAATATTATAAATTTAAAAGAATGATACCGAGGCCAAACTGGGTTAAAAGAAAAAAAACGATACAAGAGAAGCTAAATAGCTAGACGGGGTAGGAGAGAAAAACGCGCGAAAGAAAGACAGAAAGAGCAGGGGGAGGAGGCAAACCAGCCATTGCGAACAACTATGCAGTTGGCAAACATCACAAAATATTCGGGTGACTTCAATTCACCTTTCATCAAATTCACACTAACACATCAAGTACACTCGTACGCGCACACACGCCCCCTTCCATTTCATCGCACCCGTATGTATTTAACTCTCATAGCTTGACTTGACTGAAGTTGACTAAACTAAAATAAATTCTGTCATTTAAGTCTTCCGTATTTATTCGAACTCTAGAGATAGATTTTATAATTTCACCGGCCGACGACTTAAGTTTGTCAAACTAAAAGGAAACTTTTATCTCCACTTAAAAGTAGATGCGGACTCTCATCTTAATACTACACCCTTAAAAAATATAATTCTACTTTTTTAGGCAATTACGTGTTGTGTGTAAACACCCTGAAAAAATGAGTCAAAACAATTAATTTCGAATTTCGAATAGAGGATCAATTTTATATATAAAATAACGTAAAATGATCGCGCATTTCCAGCGTCTAACCAAATAGTGCATCAAGGACATATTTTGTTAGTTTGTTTAGGAAAAATTAATAATATATGTTTTGATAAGGGGGGATAACGTTTTGATGGAAATATGCTTTTTCGAAATATTTAATTAGATATTTAATAGGTGAGATTTATTTTTACAATATTTAACAGATTCCTTAGAAAACGAAATCTGTTACTTTATATTTATTTGTGTATATTCAAGTGTTTCTTTTTTCTTATTCCGATACAGTTATCGATTCTGATACAATTACCGATTCTGATACCAATTATTTAAAAAAAATTAAAAATTAAGATTTAGGTGGGGGGGGGGGCAGGGGAAGGGTTATCGCAAAACCCCAAGTAATATGTTCATATATTTTCGAAAACGTAAAATACGCTTATGAGGCTGGTTTACACATTTTAATTTTACTTGTGGTCTTACATCAATAACCATTTATTATTTCAGCATCCAGCAATCAAAAATGAAGTATTGAACGAAAGTATATATATATATATATATATATATATATATATATATATATATATATATATATACATACGTATATATATGTATATATACATACATAGATGCATAGGTATATATATGTATATATACATACATAGATAACTACATATATATATGTATATATACATACATATATATATACGTATATGTATATATATGTATATATACATACATATATATATATATACATATATATATGTATATATATACATGTATATATATATACATATATATATATACATATATATATATATATATACATGAATTCTAGCGGGGATAAAACGCAGAATATTTTGTGTAGCTTAATTGCCATATATATTTTATAACTTACTACCTAGCTCTTCCTACGTATTGAGCACTCTTGAAGTAAATACTTCAAGTTCACGCATTAATTTATACTTTTGTATATTAATTTATGTGATTAAATGAAGTAGTCATACAAACACACACACACACACACACACACACACACATATATATATATATATGTGTATATATATTCAATGAGTGCATTATTGCTTTCAATTGGTAGATTACAAACAATTATCAACATAAAAGCAAGCGCATATTTTTGTGTTTCCAACAAGTAAATATTTTTGACGTTTCAATACGTTTCCGGTTGTTTAAATCACCTGTGAACACGTGCAATCGTGCGGCGCTGGAGGAGGAGAGTAGGGGAATATCAAAAAGAAATAAAAAATGGGAAACAATTAGTGAAATCCTGATTTCATCTCAATAAAACGGGGGAAAACTGAACCCATTAAATAAATAAAGGCGTACAACTGATTTTTTGTCGTTTATTTCAGCGTGCAACAAAGTGGTCTAATGGATACGTACTTAGTAAAATTCAGTTATGAAGTTACGTTCTTCAGGTGGTTAAAGGTTCAATCCTTATTCCCGGCGACACTCAAAATACAACTGCGAATTACTTTGAGTTCTACCCAGTCATGGCTGACGTGACGGGAACATGTAATGCCCGTGAATAAGATAAAAAAATACCGTTCGAAATTCTGTGCAGATTCTCGATTTCGACAGAAAGATTCCACATAGCGATAAAATACACCTGAAAAAAATTCGAAGGTTACATCGGCTAAACCGTTGTGACAATAAACTCAAGATAGGAACTGTGGACTGAAAAATAGTAATGATATGAACAATTACTCTTCCTCTAAAAAAAATCATAAATGTATTAGTCTAGACACGGCGAAAAATGATAGAAATACCAAGTTTGTTTTTTTAACGAATTAAAATCTATTAAAACCCAGTACTCTTGAGCAACTTTTCTTTTTCCAAAAAGATAAAAACCTGAATCTTATGAAAAGCAAAATAATATAAAACTGTTTTTACTATTTTTAATAGCATTTTAAATTTTCAAAGAACAAAAAGAAAAAAAATTCACCACCATATTTGTCTCGATGGCTAACGCATTTATATATATATTTTAAAAGGGTTTTTGAATCAATTATTATTTTTTTATTTTGTCTAAATAAGATTTAGGATGATTTTCTATAAGAATATGCAATAATACTATAACATAAGTACCTCAATTTCAAATAATACCATCTTTTACCTCAGTCTATAGATTTCGCGTGGCGAAATTAAAAATCCACAGTGTAATAATAATTTCGAAGAAAGTACGGTAGCCCTTACATGAATAAATGAAGTCATTTAGTCCTGTAAATTTCTCAGGACTTTTTAAAAAATAATTTTGAACTTACTTCGTCTGACTTCTTGTCGTTTTACTCTTACTCGTCTCAAACGGTATATTACCTCCTGGATGTACAGGGCTACAATTCGGGACCAAATCTACAAAGCTATTACAGAGGGAGTTCAGCAGCCAGGAGTATGTTGACATTACACATGAACTTCTGCATGTCAGTACAGTAGAGGAAACAGGAGACCGGGAGGGAATTCTAAAGTCTAGTAGTTCAAAAGAATAAACTATTGGAATAGGATTTCCGGCGTTCTGGGGATTTCTACAGTGAAGGGGTTGAATTTTGCTGCTCGTCGGGTTAATCTGAGGTAGTTACGTCGAGGAGGCAGAAGTGTAAGCAGTTGGAGCACATTCTATTAAAATACTGTGCAACAGGCAAAGTATACAACATTGTAGCGATGGGACTGAATACTCTTTAATGGATGCTGAGCGGTTAAAATTAGTGACGTCAATTTAATTTTAAATAAGTATACATTTTATTTTAACTTTATATACGTAAAGCGATGAGAAAGAGCGAGAGAAAGAAATAGAGATAAGGGGGGGGAGAAAAAGCACAAAAGGGAGAGAGAGGGTGAACAGTCGCGTTTATTATCTCATGATCCTATTTTTTTTTCAATTCAATCGTTATTCTTTAGGTGCTCGACAGAGCTCTAATCTCTTGTTGCCCCCATAAAAGATTCACAGCGAGAGAAGATGATATATGTAATAAAATCATATAACGAAAATATATAAATTACATAGAGAAAGAAATGAAAAATATGAATATTTATGGGAAAAGAACAGAGAAAATATGACCAGATATTTATTTGTGTTTCGAACTTCAAGGTTCTTTTACGAACTCGATCCGACATTATAATTTAATGAGAAAAAAGGAGTGGATCTTGGGTTTCTTTTCAACAGCCGAGTAACTCTCGCTTCTCCTATTTTGTCCTTTAGTCCTCACCTGCAATTTTTCTGACAAAGAGGGAAGAATTGCTGTTTTCTGAATCAGATTATATTCCATCTAACACTTATCGTTGGCAGTTTTTTCTTTACCTTGAAATAGTATTTTTAGCTTCTTACATCAAGTGGCTTCATGCCTTGTCTGGGCCGATTTCCATTAAAAACGTGCTTTTAAAGTAATTACATAAAAATAGACCTCCGCTGGATGAAGGCAGCGAAGACCGCGATCTTCAGGAGGCCTATTCACACCGAAATTTCAGTGAAGACCAGTGGTTATTGCCACCGATAAATCAATGGCAAGTGGCTGTTGTGATAAAGCAAATTCATTTGCAAAAGTGGGAAGAGTACTAGAAATCTAGGAAGAGTTGTTGTTCATACTCTAGGGAACACCATCGGTTTTGTCTAGGCACCACCAAAACTCGGGGGGGGGGGTGCAGGTAAGTACTTTTTGACGAACCGTCTTTTTAAAAATCTACTAAAAATCAGGTAATTGTCCAATCAATACGAAATTTTCAGCGATTATTAAGAGAAGAATGAACTTTATAACAGTGTACTTATTTTTCATAAACGATATTTATATATATATATATATATATATATATATATATATATATATATATTTGCTTACAACCCCTCGCCTTGTTTTGAGGGGGTTCCAAATATGCTTAAAATAATCATCTGAAACTGAACAAAACATATTATGTTGTTGTAAGGAACGGGATTATAGATTAAAAAAAAAAAAAAAAAAAAACTTGTTTGCATACTTTATTTTGATGTCTGAATATCAGAACTTCGATTGTGTTTAATTATCCCGCTTTTTAGTTTTGAAGTGTGAAATTCGGTTAATATGTTAAGTAAAATAATTAATTTAAGTTAAGCAAAACAAAAAAAAATGTGTAATATTTATACGAAAAAACCATTTTAAAATCTTTGATAAATAAATTAACAATTTCTTTTTAGCGAGCCGAATAATGCATGACCATTATTAAACAGGGCATGCTTTGAAGAATCGATACAAAAAAAATCGATAAATATTGTGCCTTTTGTGTTAAAAATATCATCATTTTTTCGATCCAGTTTGGAAACGTTTGCCGCCTTTCGACTACGGTGGACCAAACGCGCTGAAATATATTTTTTTATTCTGCTTTAAATTGCCCCCCTCCCCATTTTGGAGAGCCTGGCCCCCACACACATACACATTAAAAACCAAACTCATACAAATGGTCACCCATCTGGTACTGGTCAGCCTCAGCGTTAATAATACATTGAAGTTTTCGTCACTAAAAAATAAGTTTTTTTTTGGCTGTTTGGTCTTCCGTAGTTTGCTTTTTATCAAGTACAAATGTAAACAGTAATCAAATCGACTCGAAGTAACTGGTTGCCTATATGAATAAGTGGAATTATTTGAAATCCATGTACTTATATTATAATATTTTTGCATATTCTCATAGAAAATCACCCTAAATCTTAGTTAGACAAAAAATAAACAAATTAATTCTTTCAAAAACCTTTTTTTTTTTTTTTAACTATTTATATACGTTTTTTGTGCAAAACAAAAAACGCCAATTGTTAACTTTGGGGAAAATTTAACATTTCAAATTTAATTAAAAATAGTGGAAAAAGTTTTATATTATTCTGCTTTCTACATGGTAAAATTCAGGGTTTTATCTTTCTGGAAAAAAAAGTTACTCAGAAATAATGGATTTTAATAAATGTAATTTCGTTTTAAAAAACAACAACAACTTGATTTTTCGGCCATTTTTGGCGGTGCCTAGTTTTGTCAGTAATCAATCTCTTATGATGGACTGTATGAGGAGCAGCAGTGATTACAATTCTTTGCATTGTTTTGACTCTCGGGTGTATGTCCTAGCCAACAGCATATTCTTTTCATTGTTTTGACTCTCGAGTGTGTATCCGTTGATATCTTATATGCTTTTATATAGAGTGATGTGGTTCTCGGTTGATTAACTGTGTCTAACTGTGTCGGATATATACTAGAGAGTCAAAAGAATGAAAAGAATATGATGTTGTCATAGCACCAGTGATTACATATAATAATAATAATAATAATAATAATAATAATAATAATAATAATAACAATAATAATAATAATAATAATAATAATAATAATTAATTTGATAATGATTAAAAAATAATGATGAATAACAAATAATAATAATTATTATTTGTTATTCATCATTATTTTTAATACTACTACTACTGTAATACTACTACTACTGTAATACTACTACTACTACTACTACTACTAATAATAATAATAATAATAATAATAATAATAATTAATTTAATAATAATTAAAAAAATAATTCGATACTGTTTTTATTTGTAGTTATTTTTCGGATGGATTATTTTTTCGTAAATCTTTGAAATTTATACTAATTTTACATGCAACTTAAGTACGTAATAATGTTTTCACCTGAAATGCGTTTATGGAAAACGTCACTAAGATACACGAGCAGTCGCGTCGAGCACTGGTTTCTCGTATCTCATCGTCCCGGTGTCTCGCCCTCTCTTTCTTTCTCTCTTTCTCCCTCTTTCTCACTAAATCTTCCCCTCCTCCTTCCACATATTGCAACTGCAGCTCCCTCGCCCTTTTCTCTCGGTTTGTCTTGCCCCTCCTGTCGCTTAAAGTCAGTAAATAGAAGGTATGAAAATATAATAACACAAGACCTTTGCTATTATCTAGTGAAAATGCTTCTCAATTTTCCCTTTCCTGTTTTCTTTCCTACGTACTAATCGGTAAAGCAACATATAAATATTTATTTATTGAATAATCATTTTTTTGTTAATCATCGGACAATAATAATAAAACCAAAAGTAAATAGGAGAATGTGAAACAGAATACATATATATAAATACGCACACACACACACACACACACACACACACACACACACACACACACACACACACACATATATATGTGTGTGTGTGTGTTTTGTTTTGTTTTTTTCATTTTCTTCCTTGGAACATTGTAATGCTGGGTATGGAGCAGCTAGACCAGCTGCCAACATTCCCCTGCTTTTTATTGAAACCAACCGGGAGCTCTTTTTAGTATCCTTGCTTTTCCCTTAAGTGCAATTGTCTGGATTTCTTTTGCACTTGGTTCACCAGAAATATTAGTTAGGTAGGACTTCAAGTTCTTCTTCATAAGCCCTGTGTGTGTGTGTGTGTGTGTGTGTGTGTGTGTGTGTGTGTGTGTGCGCGCGTGTGTGTGCTCCTATAATATATATGTGTGTGCGTGTGTTGATATTCATATTAAAAATCCTATTTTCTATTTATTGGTATTTATTTGCGTCCCCATTAAAGTAAAATGTGACATAAGGTCGTTTTTAATAATGGAGACAACCAGCTCTCCCCAAAAGGGCAAAATGAGCACTCTGGTAGGGACGAAAAATAATAATTTTCTTAGTATAGAGGGTTTCCCCTTCATTGACCAAGGACAAATTACCTTAAGAGTAGTATCAGAACAGATACTACACTTAAATCTTTTATTCATGCGAAAAAGTTGAACAGATACTACACTTTCAGATATGAAATCCTTTATTCAGGCTAAAATTACAATGTACGTTCCAACTGAACAAAAAAACTTAAAGGCCAACACAAAAGGGGGGAAAGTGGGGGTCGTTGGTCATCTTTGTCACTCCAGAACTAAACAAAAGTTTCTCGTAGATAGTTTCTTCTTCCACCATAATACCACATTCACCATTTCATACTTGGGGACATCATACTTAGAACCCAATTGTTTAAAACATTTTTTATTACCGTGTAAAAACAAAAAAGATAACAATAATGATGATACAATAATTCATTCGTGTCGAGGGTGGGGGAAGAAAACTACAACAGTGCTTAGTAGGACCCTCCAAACCCCTTCTAGTTGATGGACCGCCCGTTTCACCTCGGTTTGTAAAGGAACCTGAGCTCCTGCGGGACAGTCTCTAATTGGGGATGCCCTCTAGAGGGAACGAAATGAAGAAAATACAAATTGGTAAGTAAGAGGTGGGTGTTAGTGATTGATTTCTTTCTCTCCAAGGTGGGTGAAAGTTAGAGGGAGGGGTGAAAAGAAAAATTTCAGTTAGGAGGAGGTGGGATCTTGGAAGGAATGGCGATCTTGGAGGCTTCGTAGTCGGGGAAGGATGAAACACTCACTCGGCTAGTAAGAGGCTAAAGGTTAGAACTACCAAGGCACGGAACACGTATTTGAATTTGGCTCACAAAGTTCGCTGCCGGATACGGGTTTTAAATGAAATCGTTAATTATTGAAGACCCGTCTGTATTGGCAAGTACATCCGTTGATCGGTATGCCTCATTTCTGATTTTGCTAGGTATGTGCTCTTGAATATCTCAACATTGTTCATCCCACGTAGTTGGCACCACAACTACACTTAAAATTGTAAATTACATTATTATTATTATGATGGGGGGGGGCGTAGAACATCTTTTCGAGAGGATGGCATTAAGGTTCTCGTAGAGAACACAACACGCATATTTGAAACAAAATAACATTTTTGTATGATTGAGATGATTTGTTTGGCGAATTTCTCACTTACTGTTCCCAACCAAAGCAAACGAAAATATATTGGACATTTAGTCGCTGTTTTAACTTTAGTTTCAGAAAACTCAGTTATTTTCTTTGCATAACTGGCCTAATCACATCAAGAGGGTACCCATTTTTTTTAATAGGGTATCAGTAATTATTTTAAATTCCTTACACATCCTGAAGAAAAGATAAAAGAAAAAATACACGACACACAGTACTGATATTTATATCGGCATTTGTGGCGAGCGGGTGAGCACGTGGTTTTATTACAAGAAATCTGTGTCAGTGTTTGTAATGGACAAAGCCTACACTCTCCCTCGAACTAAACAACAAATGAATCATCTGTATTGCAGATCATCATTTTGTATGAACCGGAAAATTCTATTGCTGGCATTGGTTTCCCCGATATGTTTCTAGAAATCCATCGGGTATTTACGACACGGGGTAAATAAAGGTAAATGTTGCTAAGTGATGTTTTTGTCATATATATATATATATATGTATATATATATATATATATATATATATATATATATATATGTATATATATATATATATATATATATATATATATATATATATATATATATATATATATATATATATTCTAAAGAAGCTTTGAATTAAAAAAATGCAAAAATAAAAATAAAGAATGCAGTTTAAATTCCTGGATGAAAAAAAATATTAACTTTAACCTATCGCAGACTTAGCACCTACATAATCCGACTTCTAAAATGCTTATAATGACCAAAGAGAATTCATTTTATATAAGGAAGAAAAAAAGCATTAACTAAAATTATTAAATAAAAATAGACTTAGCACTTGCATAAGTCGATTACGCAAAAGTCTTTAATTTTAAAACAGAATTTAACTACATAAGGATGAAAAGAGAAAACCTTAACTAAAATTTTGTAAATAGAAAACGGGAATCATCAGCTGCTTACACATATATATATATATATATATATATATATATATATATATATATATATATATATATATATATATATATCATGGACTCTCCCGTCGATACAACATATGAGGTTCAGACAACCCATATTTTTAAATTGATTCATTTTTGCCTCTGATGACTTTTCAGTCCAGCAAGAGACCTACAAACAATGTCGCATATAGAATATGAATTGTTTTGCTCTTTCTCTGTTTTCTCTCAACTTACTTAGGCTATCATATTGTATTTTTCGGATTCCTTCAAAACACCGCAGTCTCCATTCCTCACAATCATTCGCTTCTTTTTCAAGAATGGTATGTTTACTGCACACGTATTATTCTTCAACTTGTCCTGGTATATAAGCCAAGGCCGCCCAACATTTCTTTTCCTATTAGCCAACTGTACATCACAATTTTTGGTATTCTCTTATCAGGCACCCTCAAGACGTGGCCAGTCCACCACATCTTTGATTGGATGAGGAATGGTTCAATGCCAGATATTTTGCATTCTGTGAATAATTCAGCATTTAAAAGCTTGTCACAGAGAGTAAGGTCACTAATCAAGCGTAGACAACATTTATGTAATATTTCTAACTGATGAGTGTTCGGAGTTCATGACTTAGAGCCGTAAAGAAGGATAGAGAGAACAACGGCACGATAAACAAGAATTTAATGTCCAGTCGGATACGCCTTTCATCCCACAAGAGGTGACGAAGGCTTCCAAATGCACAGGTAGCCTTAGCAATCCTGTGAACAATTTCATCATCAAGGGATCCACTATGATTAACTTTGCTGCCGATGTAGGGAAACGGTTTAACATGATTTATATCAAGATCATTCACTTTCAGTTTATGCTCTGGAAATCTATACTCAGGTGGGTTTTGCTTTATGCCTCCAACTTGCTTTGGTAGAGGGGAAGGCTGATGTACTACCTCAGTCTTTTTTATGCTTATTGCCAGTCTAAAGGCCGTACACGCAGCTGAAAAGCGATCTCGGGAAGAGCCTGCCCTTCCTCGAAGGATGTTACCACCAGAGAAGAATCGTCGACCAAAAGCAAATTGCGAATAACTTTGGTTCGTATTAATTTATTTTTAGTTCGGACTATTATTCTCATCTTTATTAGTTGTTGTTTTTCATCATCAATAAAAGATGAAAAACAACAACTAATTTCATCATCAATAAAAGATAAAAAACAACAACTAATAAAGATGAGAATAATATTCCGAAATAAAAATAAATTAATATATATAATGCTCATCTCAAAAATGAATTCCAATTAAGGAACAATATATATATATATACCAATCGGTACGGACCCGACTATGGAAGATCAGATAATAAATAAACGTGGATTTATAAGATCAAAGAATCCAACCTTGATCGCCCTTCGGGGCCCGGGCGCAATTGATAGAGACGTTGAATCTCTACAGTTCAAGATGAACATTGTCTGAAGATAGCGGTTTCAATCCCACCCAAAGCGTGCCAGAGGTTTACTTGGCCAAAAATGTGGTGAGACGACAACAACTACGGATAGCAGTGATGGCTGAGAATGCAGTTATGAGATTCGAAGTTCCTATCCGTTGCGGTTACCACCTGACGAAGGCCAGAGGAATAGTTGGCCGAAACGTTGTGAATAAACAATCCAATAAAAGATGAAAAACAACAACTAATAAAGATGAGAATAATATTCCGAAATAAAAATAAATTAATATATATAATGCTCATCTCAAAAATGAATTCCAATTAAGGAATAATATATAAACTTGGGTTCGGAGAAGAGTTTTGACTTTGAACCGTTGATGGTTATACAATCCACTAAATGACCGAAATTGAAACCTGACATCATTGTCAATGTCAATAAATGCATGTTTCAGAAGAAAAGTGAAAAGAGAACTGGTACCATTACACACCCCTGTTTGGTCCCAGTTGTAATACTGAAGGCTTCGGACATCATGCCATCAGAGACAAAATTAGCTTTCGTCCCTTCATGAAAAGAAATAATCACATTTAGTATGCTCTCTGGGGTATCAATCTTTCTCAAGACCTGCCAAAAGAGCACCACACTTCACAGTATCAAAGGTTTTCGTCAGGTCAACAAACACCATATACAATTCCTGATTTTTCTCCCGGACATTTTCTGCCACTTGACGAAGTGAAAATTTCATGTCAATGGTGCCGCGATCCCACCGAAAACAGCACTGTGATTCAGGATGCATCTCATCGACGAGATGCTTGATGATTCTGTTTAGAATGAGTCTAGCCAGAATCTTTCCCGCAATCGAAAACAGATCTCCCTCGATGGTTGTCACAAACGTTCTTGACTTCCTTACTTATGTAGAGGTGTTTGATGCAGGCGTCTTTGTAGTCCTGTGGAACCTAGCTATGCTTTCCATATCGTCACAAAAAGAACATGAAACTTTTTCACCAAAGTGGTTGCACCATATTTATACAGTTCCGGAGGTATTGGGTCATTCGGCGATGGTGATTTACCAGCTGCGATTTGCTTAATACATACCGATAGTTCTTCAAATGACAATTCTGGTATTTCTGCACTCTGTAGGATGGAGGATATGACATCATTGCCAATGACAGAAGACGTGTTTAAGACATTTTCAAAGTGGTCCTTCCCACGGTTGAGAATATCTGTTTTGTCAGTAAGAAGTGCTTCTCCATTAGTAGTGCTTAAGGGGGGCACATTACGCTTCTGAGGATAAAATACTTCCTTCAAACCATCGTAGAAAGCCTTTAATTTTTGTTGTCGGCGGCTTAGTTTTAGTATACCACCAGTGTTTTTTCATGGCTCTGAGGGGTCGTTGAACCTCACCTTTACACATTTTATAAGCTATGAACTTTGTTGTCAAATTTTATGTGCAGAGTGCATTTGATTGATAAGAGGTTTTATGCCCTCATAAAATCAGTCCTGGTGCTTTCTTCGTGGTATCCCGAGGACTTCCACTGCTGCAGAGTAGGTTATATCTCGCAATGCATTCCAAGAAGTCTCAATATCATCGGTGACGTTAACAGATTAAAGGTACTCATCAAGTTCACTGGCAAGCTCAGTTTTTTTTTCAGTGGACTTCAAAAGAGTCACATTGATGGGTTTTGGAATCATCGATCTTGTAACTCTGCGACTTTATACACGTAATGAAAGGTTACTTCTAAGGAGGGCATGGTCCGAAAAATATCACGAAGGGTGGAAGGAACGTGTGATATCAAAATCCTAAATGTACATCTGTTTGGTTATGACAAAATCAATAAGATGCCAGTCCTTCGAACGGGAATGCATCCATGCGGTCTTGCGGTGGTAGATTGTTGGAACAGAGGTCAAACTTTCTACAAATAGTAAGAATAGAGGTTTACCATTTGTATTTGTCTTGCCTACACCATGCGCACAAAGAATCCATCTCCATATGATATATATATATATATATATATATATATATATATATATATATATATATATATATATATATAGTAAGCAGTGACTGCATAAGTATTTGGGCATTTGCTAGCGTGATTGCGGTTTCACTTAATGTCTTAACTAGAAAATTCTAGCATTGCTACACATATAATTTTCTGATTTCTTTATGTCCTCTGATTAGAAGAATAACAAGAATAGCATTCTTTGAAACTCAGCGGAATAAGAACTTTGTTTTTTTAAGTATTCACTCGATGAATGAATTTTGGTTGTAAAGTTCAACTTACAGTTTTAATTTTCTTTCTCATATATATATATATATATATATATATATATATATATATATATATGTATATATGTATATATATATTTATATATATATTTATATTTATATATATATATTTATATATATATTTATATATATATATGTATATGTATATATACATACATATATATATAAAATAAATTTTTATAAAATTCTTAGAAAATAAATTTTTTTTTTTAAATAAATATTTTTTATAAAATAAATATTTTTTCATAAAATAAATATTTTACTTATATTTTACTATATGCATTTACTTACATACTTACTTGCTTTATCCTGAATTTGCAGATACCGGCCATCCTCTCACCTTAATTTTTTTATTTATTTATTTATTTATCTATCTATTTATTTTCTATTTTTTATTTATTTATTAATGTATCTATTTATTTTTTTCCATTTTTTGTATTTTAACAACTGTTGCTGACATTTTCTTAAGTAATAATCTGTACATTTCAGTTGACCTACTTTTTTGCCCCATATAATTTTTCGTGCCTTTTAACATCCCTTTTGTCTGGGTCATTTTGACATTTGCTTTTCTATCTTATATTTAATTCTATCACCATTTAAATTTTTTTCCTCTTCTTCTTCTTCACTGATCTTTCTTATTATGTCTCGGCAGTCGTGTGAAAAGCATATCTTATTTTTATTTTATTAATATTATTGGAATGTTCCCCTTTTCTTTTCTTTGTACATATTTGTGAATTATTCCATGGATTTCGGCCTTTTGGATTATTTTGGACCATCTTCCAATTACGTGATTTCCTTGGATTTTACTTGTGCAAATGAAAACTCAATTAACTTTCTTGGAGTTATATTTTTGGATTTTACCATCATTGGATTATTTATCTTTCACCAGACTATCCATTCACGTGTAATTAGCTTTTTCTTCACCATATTCCCTCTGCTTCACTTTCTGTTATCAAGTAAGATCTTTGATTTACTTGTAGTTTCATCAAATACTTTTGTATGCAAAATCCGATCCCGCATTTTGCTCATTCCTACTCTCTGATGAGAAGGAAAGTATTTCTTCGAAACTCCGCGGATTAAAGACTATCCACTTATCAAGTGTTTCCTTTGTAGATTAAATATGTTTTAACTCTTTTTTAAAGTGTTTTTTACATGTTTTATTAACTGTTTGTTCTCATATATATATATATATATATATATATATATATATAAAGTGATGATTGTGTAGTTCCAAGGAGAGAAAAAATATATATTTAAAAGAGTGTAGCCATCAACAATTGTATGTTTTTCAGCCTTTTATCATATTTTATTTAAATACATATATATATATATATATATATATATATATATATATATATATATATATATATATATATATATATAGTCAAAATCCCTCGAAATTATTGATTGTGACCTCAGTTGGGGTGGAAGAAAAAATGGTGGCAAATGAATGCAAATAAGCTACTAAACATCATACTATTTTTCACAAGCATAAATGTTGCTCATTCGCTAGAACGGCAGCCATATTTAAAGATGGCTGACAACCATTCACATACAGCATGATGACTTACTTAAACCCTAGTAGTACCCAAACAATAAACGTATAAACGTGTAGCAAAGTGCATTTTATTTCCACTTAAATAGTTCATTATTTATGATATAGATATTGCACTTTATTTTCAGAGTCAAGATTATTTGTAGAAAACGCTATTTTTCGGGCACCTTCTGTAATACTGCTTCAATATTTTATATGTATAAGTTAAAAATAGATTTTTTGTTAAATTGTGATATTTTTATTGTAGTCATTTATATTCTACCAATATGCCACGTTATACCCAATTATAGTTGTTTGTACCTCCACCGAGGAGATTTTGTTTTCAGTCCTGTTTATAACTATGTTTATTTTGGTATAGCCTGGAGTTCACATCGCTTGAATAATTATCACTAAACCTGGTCAAAATATTGATCATACTCCAAATTAAAACTAATTTTTTAGATATTTAGTTTAAAGGTTACAAGTAAGGGTCAAAGAAAAGGTGAAAGCCATGTTTTTGGCAATAACTTCGGTTCATTTCATCGTAGAGATTCATTGCTTTGCCCAAATCGTAGCTAATGAAGTCCTCCATGTAATATAGCTTTGACCTTGAAAAGTTTCATCAAAGCTGAAAATTTTGTTGTATTTCAATCTCCGATATTTTACATTTTAATGTATAAATCTGATGCCAATTTGTAACTGCGTTATAAATGTTTCCATGGCATAATATGATATGGAGAAATAAGTTCTAGATAAAACTTTGTTCAATGTTTATGTTATCAAGCAGTCTTACATCTTCTGTTCTTATTGTGCATAGAGACATCATTTTAACTATATATATATATATGTGTGTGTGTGTGTGTGTGTGTGTGTGTGTGTGTGTGTGTGTGTGTGTGTGTGCGTTCTTGCATGATTTCCAAGTTGGTTCCTTCACCCAAATGTACAATAATTGCCAACTTTTATTCAAAAGGAATTTACGTTATATTTCTTTTTTATTCTTCAAGTTACAAATAAGAACACACATTTTTAAACAATCTTATTGATAAAAATGAAACACTTATTTGTGGTAGATTACTTCATGGCTTCAATGTTTTTTTTTCGTGTTCTTTTTAGAGATATAGCTGAAATATTAGAGGAACCCTGTGTAATTGATATAGGACATACATTGTTTTAATTCATCGTTTAGTTATACCACTTTTATTGTGGGTTGTTTTATGCCCAGAAAAGGTTTCCTCGCCCAAATTATGTGTGTAGCATATCAAAGTTGTTTGAATACATGGTTGAATATTTGATGGAAGATATTTTTTTCACGATTCATCTCAATTTCAGTTTGTATTGTATCGTGATTTAAAACTGAGTTAGAAACACAATGTTCCAAACATTTAACAGACGAATCAATTGTGCAGATCTAGACAGATAGTGTAGAACCATACCAAATGTTTTTCCAGTCATGTCTATCCATTAGAAGCTAAAATATATCTTGTGAAATAGACAAGAGTTTTCTATTGGCAGATTCAAATATATCCACTCTTTTTCTGTACCTATTACCTGTTCAGGTGCACTAACACTCTGCCCGTTCTACAAATACTTTAACGGTGCTTGCTCTGATGAACTGCTAGCACTTGTACCCCCTCGACGTAAATACCCCCGACAAACCCGACAAGCAGCAAAATCCCATCCCTTCACACTAGAGATCCCTAGATGTAAGAGAGCCTTCTACTCCAGTAGTTTTTTTCCCCAGAATCGCTAGACTTTGGAATTCCCTTCCGGGTCCCTGCTTCCTCAACTGTACTGACATGCAGAAGTTCAAGTATAATGTGAACCGCCATCTTGTTGCTCCCTACATAGTACCCCTGTAGAGTATGTCCCTGATAGTAACCCCCTACATCAAAGTGGTAACGTGCCTTGTTTGGGGAGAAAATGTAAAAAAAAACAGAACAAAAAATAAAAACCTATCTATACAAGAAAGTTATATAAAATGTTAGGTACTGTCTTTTCAACCACTTGCAAGTGTATTGTGTCTGGTGGCCATACCACAGAAAATGTAACTCATCTAATAGTGTTTCTCTGATAGAGGAATTTAATTTTAGTGTGTATAACTTGTTTATTGTTGCGATGGTTGGTGTAATTTTGGGATTAGTGTCTATCACTTGGTATTGTGGTCTGTATTTCCTGAAGGAGTATTCATTTTAACTCAACAAGAGAAGACGTTGAAATGTCATTCCCATAGTCAAGGTCACCTGTGCCATCATTTTAGGACTACTTAACACAATTGGGGAAATTGTTAATCAACTTTTGTCTTAAATATCCTGTTTTATATGAGTAAGAATCAACACGATTCATGTCTTTTCAGTCTCATTATTTTCTTGTTTTCAATTATTCGGCTGTGAAGCAATTTGAGAAAAAAAACTTAGATGCTTTACCAGTCTGATCAGTTTTGTGATCGACGAATGTATTATAGGCCTTGGCCACCCATTACTGTATTTTTGCCGGGTTTTTTTCACTTGAGCAATTGCCCTGGAAAAGTTTTTTCACTTGAGCAATTGCCCTGGAAAAGTTTTTTCACTTGAGCAATTGCCCTGGAAAAGTTGTTTCACTTGAGCAATTGCCCTGGAAAAGTTTTTTTACTTGAGCAATTACGCTGGAAAAGTTTTTTCACTAGAGCAATTGCCCTGGAAAGGTTTTTTCACTTGAGCAATTGCCCTGGAAAAGTTTTTTTCATTTGAGCAATTGCCCTGGAAAAGTTTTTTCACTTCAGCAATTACACTGGATATGTGTTTTCACTTGAGCAATTACGCTGGAAAAGTTTTTCACTTCAGCAATTGCCCTGGAAAGGTTTTTTCACTTGAGCAATTGCCCTGGAAAAGTTTTTTCATTTGAGTAATTGTCCTGGAAAAGTGTTTTCACTTGAGCAATTACACTGAAAAAGTTTTTTCACTTGAGCAATTACGCTGGAAAAGTTTTTTCACTTGAGCAATTATGCTGGAAAAGTTTTTTTCACTTGAGCAATTGCCCTGGAAAAGTTTTTTCACTTGAGCAATTATGCTGGAAATGTTTGTTCACTTGAGCAATTGCCCTGGAAAAGTTTTCTGCTCGTCACTGCAGGATAAGGTGCTCCATGCAGTTCTTCCCTAAATGTGGCAACAGTACCCAATCTATTTGTTTCTTATATAGGAAGTGGATTGCGCCGGGAGTTAGATAACTCCTGAAGCGGTAGAATGATGTTACCATTTCTCCAGTGATCTTAGCAACAGATTTGATGTAAGCCTTTCATTTCAGGTCGGGGGGATGGTTGGTCCCAGAATCTCGTCGAAGTAGGATGCTTCTTTAAGACGAGGGCCAGTCCTATCACTTGTAGTAAAGTGGACATCAGAGCGTCTGTGGTGAAAAGACAGAAGCTTGGATTTTGGTGTGTTCAAATTAACTGACCACCCTTTTCCCCGTTGCCGCACGTGCTCAATGTCGGAGGAGAGAGATTCAGAAAGATTTTGGTCGTTGCTGGCGTTTAAAGCGTTACCATATAGATGGCAGTGTCATATGCGTATGTGTCGACAGATGAGCTTAGAATATAATTTGGAGATCATTAATGAAGATAAGGGGAGTATTGGGCCTATGATTGATCCTTGCAGCACGCAGCGTTGATACATTGAGCTTTGGGTTTCTGCCCGGCGACGTCTACTTGTATAAATTTGTGAGAGATGTAAGATTGGATAATTGTGAGAATATTTACAGATATTCCATAGCTTGTAATTTATGCCAAACTCAATTAAATACACAAGTACTTTTGATATGTCGAGAATTATTGCTCTATAGACAAAACCCCATCCGATAGATTCACTGATCATATGTGAAATTACCGTTAATACATCAGCTGTGATCTATCAGGACGGAAATCATATTTTTTGTCGCTGAGTTGGTTTTTTTTTTTTGTTTTTCAGAGGTGGTAGATATTTGCTCTGTTTAGTACGGATTCAATCAATTTACTCATGACACACAGAAAACTAATTGGTTTGAACTGAGACACTAAAGACCGATCGGCAATAAGTCCTGCGCAGACTAATAAGGTTTTCAAGGTGGGAAACATTTCTCCTTGAGGTATCAATTAAATATCTTTGCAAGAATGGATGCTAGTTCCAATTGTACTTTTTTGAGTACTATGACTAGAATATAACCAGAACCAGTTGCTTTGTGAGCATGAAGGTCGCTAGGAGCATGACAACATCACGAATAGTTGGACGAGTCTGGGCATAGGCATCTGAATTAATTCTAACACCGTGTGGGAAAAACGAAGAAACATGATGTGCCCTTCACTGCCAACAACACCGTAAATCATCTCTGGTGACTTTTAGAAATATCGCAATTTTCGAATTACTGTGTTTCACTTTTATAGACACCATTACAGCGTGTCTTTTCATTACATTAGTTATAGTAGTGTCTGACATGGGATCTTCTGAAAGCTAAAAAAGAAAAAAGAAAAAAGACATTAATTAGTATATTTTTAATTTAAAATACAAAATTATGAGTGTCCTCAAATACCCTACGCATCATATATATATATATATATATATATATATATATATATATATATATATATATATATATATATATATATATATATATATATTGGTATATTAAGGTAGCATTTTTCATTAAAACAAACATCATTAAATGCAACGGAGACACATTCCTTTCTGATTATAGCTAAGCGCTCGTGACAGCAACAATTATGGAACTTTTATTAATATTTTGGACTTTGATACAAAAAAGATTTTACGAAAAATAAAAAATTTAAAAAAAGAATCGTAAAGCAAAGTGTCCCCGTTGCATTTAATAATGTTTGATTGAATATATATATATATATATATATATATATATATATATTCAATCAAACATTATTAAATTAATTATAAACAGAACTATTGTAAGTATTAAACGTAAAGTAAAATTCCTATAAAAAATGAAGTAAAAAGAAACTGAGGCACGTGCATGCAAGTATTATGTTTTTTTAAATAAATAGTTCACTTTTTGTACGTAAAAAAAATACTCGAGCTCAAATCGAAACCAAAACCTAAAGGCAGCGAATACAGGTACGATAACCATTAGGCCGGCTTAACACCTTCTTTAAAATGTTTTCTTATTCTTATCATAATAAATGAATCTGTCATGTGAACCATTCACGCATGCGCATTCGTGGAACAGTTAACAAACAGATAAATATCAGCTGATCGTCACATACTAACTTTTCAATTTTTACTCCTTATCAACCCGTTTTTTTCTGGAAGAAAACCAATTAAAAGTTTTCACATGTCTGAATATCCTATATGACAATTTCACGTCTGTAGATAAAAAATCCGTAAAGTATATAGATTTTATGTGAGTAAATGAAGTAGTTATATATATATATATATATATATATATATATATATATATATATATATATATAAATTTGATATTTTATGTGTATTGATAATCATATGAAACCCCCTTTTTTCTATTTATTTAAAAAGAAAATACAACTTTGTTACATATGGATCGTGGTATGGCATTCATCTGCAAAACATCTAGCTAATTTGCATATTCTTTTAAACATTCATTTTAATTAATTCCCTATTAGTTTTTTTTTTCAGTTTTCTCACGGAATGATCATCTTTAGTTAACTATTACGTATAATTATATTCATGCAGATATTCTACATGATTCATACTTGTGTA
>NC_136487.1:20599284-20619284 GCF_053919585.1 Euprymna scolopes
CGAGATTTTGAATAGACCGTTCGAAATGATAGATTGATTGATTTACCGAACAGCCACATCAACAAGTTCAGACTGAAACAGTGCTTATAATACGAACTCAGCGTTCGCACACACAAAAAGACTCGTCTGTATTATTTGCATTCTTCGAACTACTATTCTCATCTAAATTGTTATTTTCACAACGTTTCGTTCGATATAATCTCCGACCTTCTCCAGGCGTATCTTGTCGAACTCGGGAATCCTTCAATCGAATCAGAAATCTGCACGGAATTTCGCACAGAGTCCTTCATTTAATCTAGGCGGTTAGCATGCTCTCGTCCCGTCAGCCATGACTAGGCAGAAGTCCTGGATAATTCGCAATTGCATTTTGATTATCGCCCCCACTAACCTTCAATATCCAGAAGAGTATAACTTACAACTGAATTTTACCAAGTACACTATCCATTGCGCCACGGGTTATTGTGGCATGCTATTTCTGTGGATTAAATAAAGGGTTTCGTTCGAAATTCCGAGTTTGACAGACATTTTCCCGGGTTCGATGAGATACACCCGAAGAAGGTCGGAGGATACATCGACCAAAACGTTGTGAAAATAACACTCACGATGAGAACAGTAATAAGAGTAATCCAAATAATACAAGTAATTGATCCTTATCTAAAAGATTCAGAACCGTAAAAACGATTCGTATCTGACCGCTGAATATAATTTGTCTCCCCATCGCCGTTCCTTCACAAATGAGGGCGCATGAAGTGATAGATGATAATTCAATCCTGGCTCTATTCGAGAAAAGGAGACAGAAAGCAATTAAGACTTTCACGCGTTCCATGGGAGGAAGTAATTTTGATGATAAATGCTAAAAATGATGAAATTAAGGACATGGATGAAAAAAAAAAAAGTATAAAAACATGAAATTACAAAATTTTAATTAAATTCAGTTTTTTGTTAATTTCTAATTCGCGTTTGTTTTAATTTGAACTCGAATTTCCTTATATAAAACTGGTATTATTTGATTTTAAAATGTTCTTTTTGATTTGAAATAAACGTTCCTTAATTTTAAATTGATATTTCTTTTAATTTGAAGTAAGGTATTTTTAATTTCAGTTTGAGATGTTTTAATTTGGAGTTTATCTTTTGGAATTTTTTTTTGTTTTTGTTTAAGTTGATCTTTTTAATTCCAAGTTGAGATTATTTTTTTAATTTGAAGTTGATTTTATTATTTTTTTTTTAAAAAGCTCATCTTTCTTAATCGTAAGTCAGTATTTATTTTAATTTGGAGTTGAGAACTTTTAATTTGAAAACTGAGGATTTTAAATTTGAAGTTCACCCTTTTAAATCTGATGGTTTTCTAATTTGTTTATTTAATTTAATTTTTGGTCTGTCAACAAAAGGTGGGTGGACCTGTAAATTCACTTTTATCCGTTCATCCGTTGGTCCGTGCGTCTGTCCACACTTTTCTCAATAACTACGCCTTGGAATTTTTGAAATTTGGAACAAACATTAAACATGATATGAGTAAAAAAGTAACAGAACGGATTTTCTGGGAAAACTCCGGTTGCCCTCTCCAGGGGTGCCTTTCGGGTTAAAATAGCTAAAATTGACACTTTTGTGATTATAAAAAAAAAATTGATGCCTTGGACTTTTATAAAACTTTCTAAAAAGTTGTAACTGATTTCTATATAATTTTGTTTGTCTATACTTTGCGATAACTCTTGGGGCTACGAGTTCTTTTAGAGCTAATAAAAATACTCCATTTTTGGGACTATTTCACCATATTTTCTAAACTTTTCTGTGTATGTCTATTTAGCAGTTTTGCATGGTGTTGAACTCAAATTTAAATATTTAAGGCCTTGATGACATTTGGAGCCAAATGTGGGTGGGGGAATAATGGACTTAGTCATTTCTTTTTTTTTTTGCATTGTGCAGAACTCAATTGTACGTATGTTAAGGCCTAAAACTGCATCGTTTGTTCATTTTCACCAGGATTTGGTGTCCTCTGGGAAATTTTGGGGCTAAGGGAGGGGAAATGCTGAACCTAGTCATGTTTTTTATGCCTTGTTCACTGTGCACTCACGAACGACGATGCATGCTTCACTTGTTTATTTACATTTCTCTTCCTATTGAATTAAACTACAAATCCATTTACGAAATTTAACAAAAAAGCCAATACAGGGTGACCAAAAAAAAAAAAAAAAAAAAAACGGGCACCAACTCTAATTAGTCCCCGTTTCTTAGTGTTTTGTCCGAATGAAATGAACTTTGGTCATAACTAGTTTATTATATTCAAAACATCACATCAAAACACTAGGGTCTTTGGCCTTTTTTTCTCCGTTGACTGTAAAATGCTCAGAAAAACAATTGAATGTCCTCGTTTTGGGGGGTCACACTGCAGTACTCTAAATAAAAAAAATCTCTACTCTTTTAAAATAGCGACAGGTCTATCCTGTGAGTAAAGTTTAAGGGCTCTAAATCTTTTTTCCCCTTGAGCACGAGAGGCTTCGAGGCGACACATTCCTCGCCTACAATATTTTCAATTGACGGTGCAACTTGGACCGGGGCCTGTTCTTCACCCTTGCTCCGGATTGCAGGCTCCGTGCACACGCAAAAAAAGTTTCCGTAGGCTTTGACGTTTCCGGAGGATTTAACGTGTCTGGAAGCTTCAATGCCAAGCAGCGTTCTCGGTTCGAGTGGCATCTTCTCCATGGAACCAGCTACCCGATAAGGTTGTAAACCAGCCCATACTATAGGGTTTCAAAGCCGCCTTGGACAGACGTTGGTCGAACTCTCCATGATTTTCACCCTATATAGTTTTCCTTTGTACATAGCCCCTAAATTCTCTTTGATTTTCCCCTTGTAAATGGCAATCACTTGTGCGTTTATTATTTGTCAATTAAATGATAAAATTAAAGGATGCATCTTCTCAGTATCGTCTTCATCATGTATCATCCTCGAATAGATTTTGGCCGTAAAAACTGATGGTTCAATAGTAAAGAAACCCCCTTATTCTTGATTGGCCTTGAAGTCGGGGTCCAATGTTTAAATTACAAATCGATCATAGCTATTACGAAGGAGCATGGTAAACTGGTAATCGCCAACAATTGCGCTCTCAAAACAATGATGGCGGAAATGGATACAGTTGATATAAATACGGAACGGAATTCAATAAGTATGAAACCATAAAGAAATATTTTATTTAAAAAATGTAGTTTAGTTTTAACGTTTTTTGTGTAATCATGAAAAAATAAAAATAAAATAAACTTTTATTTTTTACATTCCTTTAAATATTTTTCAAATATTTAAAATATGTTCATATGCAAATATTTTATTTCAAAAAATGAATTTTATTTTTAACACTTTTTTTTTATTTTACGACGAAACAATAGAGAAGTTTTAAATATTTATTGTTAAAAATAAAAAGTTATTTAAAGAAATTAAAAAAATTATTGTCTTATCATAACGCAAGAAGTGTTAAAACTAAAATAATTTTTGGAAATAAATTATTTCTGTATGGTATCGTATTTCGTTTTATGCTTAGTGACTTCCGTTCCACATTTACATCAACTGTATCCATTTCCGCCATTTTTGTTTTGGGAGCGTAATTGTTGAAGATAGCGGCTAATCTTATCTTTATTGAGCTACAGTATAGTAGTATTTAAAAATACTAATCTTTTAGGGTCTGCGTTGGACGGTGAAAGTGTGAAATGTGAATAAACAGGCATTCTTCATGCTTTATGATAGTTTTCCTTTATTTTAACTCTCATTTTAAATCTATTCATCTGTACATAAGCGCGCGGGGAGAGATCGGTAGAGAGACGTAATAGAGAGACAGACAGAGGGGAGAGAGGAAAAGAGAGTGGTGGATGGATAATCGAGATTGGGTGCGAGGGAGTATTTGAATACGTTCATCTCAGTAAAAGGAATCAACTAAAAAGCAGTAAAACAGAAACACAATAGGAAAAAAGACTCACGTGTGATGGACTGAGGGTATATTGAAAGAAAAGGGAGGAATTGTACAACAGTAAAATAAATCGGACAGTGGGAAACGAACTAAAAACAAACAATACGCCATTTTGACAATAAATATCGTGAAAATCGACAATAATCACCCGTAAACGAATAAGATGAGAAAGTCGGGAAGGGTTCGTGGTGAAATGCTCAATTTAATAATAATAATAATAATAATAATAATAATAATAATAATAATAATAATAATAATAATAATAATAATAACTAGCGGGGCCTGTAAAAATTACACAGTGGTATCTTTCATATGTAATTACTAGGGCTATGACAACAGAATATCCTTATCATTGTCATGACTCTCGAGTATATATCCGACACGGTTAGGCACAGTTAATCAACCGAGAACCACATCACTCTATATAAAAGTATATAAGATATGAACGAATACACACTCGAGAGTCAAAACACAGAAAAGAATATGCTGTTTTCCTAGCTCTAGTAATTACATAGAAAAATGCGAGCATCAAAAGTAATATGGTTAAGATTAAATCATGGAAAAGTAAAAGGACTAGTTGTCAAAACTAGACAAGAAAAAGAGAAGATATTTTAGTAAAAAATATAATACATTTATAACTTAAAATATTGCAGCATTAAGATTTTGTCAAAAAAGAACAATTTAACATTATATAAAATTTCTTGATGCTGCAATATTTTAAGTTATAAATTCATTATATTTTTTACTAGAATACATTGTCTTTTTCTTTTCCAGTTTTAACAACTATTAATTTTACCTTCTAAGCTTGATCTTAACCATATTACTTTTCATGCTTGCATTTTTCTATGTAATCCATGATATTTCCAGGCTTTGCTTTGAAATAATATTTTCTTCTCTGTGTTCAATATCATACGCATAGTAAACAATCCATAAAAAATATTGCCAACTTCTTAAATTGCCTAAATAAAAAAATCAAATAAAAGATGTAATTAAGTAAATAAAAAAAGAAGGGACAAAAAAGAGAGAAACAGAATTAACGGGTGACGTCGTAAGGAAATATTATCAGCCTTAGCATGGCATAGAGCAGCACTTTTGTTAACTCTCTTTATATAACCTGGATATGATGGCATGCGAGCAACATTCCCGCTATGATTTATGAAGGTATCGACGACGAAAAAGTTGCCAATCAGAAGAAATCGTGTCTAAAACATCAATGTTGAAAAAGTTGCTATCGTAACTAACAACTCATCAGAAGAAACCGCCTCTCACGTTCCCTACTAATTCTAAAGACTTTTGAACACCAGTAATTTTATTATAACTTTTGTTTTAATGAACGAAAATTGAATTTAATATATATATATATATATATAGCTGAGAAGTAAAATAGTTTGAAATTTGGTCGAAAAATGAGTGAGCGATGAAGCTTTAAAGCAGTTCTAAATGACTAAAACTTACACTTAGCCGTGTTTGAATGATACATTGTTGCTGGGCATTCTGCGGACGTTAAGCGGGATTGTAGACCCCACGATATTATTGTAGCCCTTTTGTTAAAATTGTACAAATATTTATCTAAGTAATCTGGTTAATGTAGTGTCAAATTATTTCTGGTTATTATAATTTATCTCCAATATCTTTATTGGAGTCTGCAATATTTTTATTGTATGGACGCCCGGCGCAAACAGAAACCCCACGATATCATCATACTATCTTTAGACAGAACAGATGCTACACTTACGTCAAAGCCAGAAGACCAAGAACGTATATTTTTGTTTCAGCTATGGCATAAAAGCGACACGACATAACTTTCATTTTATTTTAATTTTATATTGCGTCTTTGCAGATCGGGAGATCCTATTTAATAAGAAGGAAGACAGAAGGTGATAACTTATTACGAATATTAAATTAGCGTATCTATATATTAATTTAATGTTCGTAGTAGAATATCGCCTTCTATCATTTCTTCTTAATAAATAGGATCTCCCGATCAAATAATTTTTGATCTAGAAACTATGACACACGTACGTACGTTGAAGATACTTAATAAAGAAGGAAAGACACACTATAAAGAACCAAGGAAACTGAAACTGCCAAATTATAATTAACTATCCTCCCCCCCCCAAAAAAAAAATTGTAGTGTCGTCATGGATTGGCACCACATCAAATAGTCGCGGAGGATTGGAAGATCATGTTGAGAGGGAGCACTAGCCAGGCCTCCACTGAATGAGTGTTTATGAGTTGACCTTCTGGAGCATTGTAGGCACGTATATTACAGTGAAAATCAATGGTTATTGCCAGGGAAAAGTTAAATGTAACAGACTGTTGTGATGACTCAAATGCATTTGCAAAGGTTACGGAAAGAGGCGGAAAGTACGAGTAATCTGGGAGACTTGTTTTAACCCGGATTCTAGGGAACATCATCGATTATTATCAGTCAACCGTCTCTGATGATAACTTGCGTGATAATTCTAAGTGGGTGTAATAATAATAATAATAATAATAATAATAATAATAATAATAATAATAATAATAATAATACCAATGCTACTACTACTACTACTGATAATAATAATAATAATAATGATTATTATATTATTATTACGTTTATTATTAGTAGTAAAATACTCATTATGATAATAAAATAATAAAAAATTATAAAAATAATAAAAATTAAAATATTAATGATAATAATAATTAAATATTAATAATAATAAAAATAATAAAAATAATAATATTAGTAATAGAAATAATATTAATAATAATTATATTAATAATAATAAAAACTAATAATAACAAAATAATAGAAATAATAAAATAAAAATAAAAATAAATAATTATAATAATATTAATAAGAGTAAAATAATAATAAAATAATAATAATAATAAAAATAATAATAATAAAATAAAATAATAATAATTAAAATAATAATAATAATACTAATAAAATAATAATAATAATAATAATAATAATAATAATAATAATAATAATAATAATAACCTATAATCTAGTATCAAGCAAGGAATTTAAGGCAATGAATAAGCAAAGAATGAAAGACATATGGATTGAAAAGAAAATGCATCACTAGTTCAGAGAAAATCTACCAGGGGCAGTGGAAAAGAGAAAGATTGTTATCAAAATGTGATTGAAAGTTAGGGGAAAAAAACTAATATGTGCCGCATAGGAGCAAGCGCTTAGGGCAAATTATGTGAAGTGTCACATTGAAAAATACTTGAAAGTCCCTTATATCGACTGTGTGGACAAAAATGTGAGAATATACAACACGCCGTCAGTAGTGGTGGAGTTAGCTCAAAAAGAATACAAGAGACGGCATGACAATATTGCGAGAATTGGGATATATGCGAGAAAAAAGGGGTTGAATATAGCGAAAAATGGTCCGAGCGTGTTTTAGAAGGGATGGTGGAATGTGATAATGTGAAGTTATTGCGGGATATGAATATCTAATGTGATCATGTGATTGAGGCAAAGAGACCAGATTTGATTTTGTTGGAGGAAAAAGAACACAATGCAATAATCATTTATATAGCAGTGCCAGCTGTTGTGAATATGGCGGAAAGGAAAAAAGGTCGAAAAGTACCAATACTTGTAAAGGGAGATAAAACATTGTGGAAGTTGAAGAAGGTAGATGGTGTACCTATTGTGGGGATCCATTTTGAGTGTTACAAAATGATTTGACGAGTGGATTGAGAAAATTGGGATCCATTGCAATGTTGGATTACTTAAACAAACTGCCTTATTGGGAACCACCAGAATCTAGCGGAAATTGTTGGAAGACTAAAAAAAAAAACAAGATTATCATTTTCTGAAAATTCGCAACGATACTAAAATTGATTATTTTCAATTTATAAATAAAATAAACGTTTTATATTTCGAAATAATTATTTCCAATATAATTATTTAATCATGCACAATTCAAAACAAAAAAATTTATATTGCAAAATACATTAATATTTTATTAATTTACAAAGAAAATATAACATTCCATATTTCAAAATAATTATGTAAAACATAATTATTTTTATGTATACAAATAAATGTAATTTTCTATGTTTCAAAATAACTATTTTCAACATAAACGTTTTTTTCAGTTTACCAACAAAAAATAACATTTTATATTTCAAAATAATTATTTGAAATATAAATATTTTTAGATGTACAAAATTTTTACATTATTTTTCGAAATAATTACTCTTAACAAATATTTTAAAGTGTACAAATAAACTTTGATATTTTATATTTTTAGATAATTATTTTAAACATAAAAATTATTTAATGTACAAATAATTATAACATTCAGCATGGAATATTATCGAATGCATAGAATTATTTTTTAATAACTTTTATTTGAAAAAAGAAATGTATTTAATAGGTACGGGCAAAAATATACGAATAAAGATAGAGGGACCTAGTTTTGAAAGCCGAGTTATCATATTTTTTTGTAGGTTTCCGACTACTTTTGATTATATTTGAAAGATTAGAGACTAAAGTCAATTTCCTAAAGGAAAACAATATTTGTACATCTGAAAAATAAAAGTTATGAAAAATGTTTTCACGGCGAACTAACCAATTCAGATAATTTTGAAGTTAAATAAATTCATTGTAAAAATCTTTTAAACGATAAATATTTGTTTTCATGGTCTATTTCAAAGATAATTAGTAAAGTGAAGTCCTAATATATAGAATTTAATAATAAAAAAAAACACCTTGCTTTTACCAAAAATAACTTAATTAGCCGCTAAAAAGTAAGTAACGCTGCTGTTCGCTCAAACGCAACAAATAAAGTTTTGTAAACACGATAATAAGGAAGCCCAAATTACAGCCAATCGAAACGCTGTTTCAAAATGAACTCATGATATTAAAAGGAGGGAAAGGCGCCAGTTTTCTTTTTTCCCCAGACGTGCATCCGTACATTCCTATCCTGAACGTTTATATAATTTGTATCCTTTTTAATTTAATTTTTTTTTATAGTCTTGTTTAAAAATTTTTATTTTTTAATTATTGTTCAAGATTATATAAAAATTATATTACGCCGAATGTTTCACATTCATGCGAGCAAAGAAAGTATTAAAATCTTGCATATAAAAATTATACGAAATCTATAATTTTAAAAAAATGTAGAAATATTTTTGCTATTATAATTTTTTTGTGTGAAAATATTAAATAACCAATGCTTAATTCAATGGTAATATTGGTTGTTCGAGAAATTATTTATTGATACGGACATTAGGGGCTTTTTTCGTAATGTTCCTGTAAAAATTATTATTTTTTTTAATTTACGATGCTTTATTTTCATAAAAAAGCAAATTTAATTCATTTTTTTATTACAGAAAAACCATAACTTCAGTAATGGTGATATTTTAAAGGAAATAATGCATTTTCACTAAGATTAAAATAAAAATAATGAATGTATTATATTCCGCTATCATTATTTTATACGTTCTGAAAATTTCATTAAAATTGGTTAATTTCCTGATTTTTGGTGAATTTTTAAGTAAATGGAGGTGTCACAATGTTTACACATTTTGAGCATCGGCATTCATTTTTGCACGTACATAGTTTTTAAATAAAATAAAAGTCTTAAATATTTTAACACATATTTTTGAAATATTTAGAAAAATAACAGTATCTCTGCATCGACAATGAAAAAATATGTACTTCCGCTTAATTAAACTTCGCTATTCTATTAATCCTTATGTTCAGAATTCTTATTTGCATTTTGACAAAATTAATGACATGAATTGGTTCGATAGAATTTATCAAATTCAAGGCAGTAATTAAATGCTTCTCCAGCAGAACTTTAAAGCAGCTTAATTAGTTTCTAGTGTCCGTGAGTAAAATTTCATCCAATATTTTAAATATTTGATTTTCAGATGAGAGGTTTTATCGATATTATCTATATATTATATCCGCTACACTCCTATAAAATATCATAAACAGAAATGGGTACAAAATGATATCAAATTCCTACTGTTTAAATTTCATAAAATGATTATCTAATTAATACGTATATACAATTACAAAAAAAAACAAAAAAAAAATGAAGCTCACAGAAAACGTAAGTAAGATAAATATAACTTATATCATAAAAACTTCGCAGATGACTTCCGAATTATCGGTTGATTAATGTAGAAATGAAATTGGTAGATACAAATATAAAAATATATTTGACGCTATGTAGACGAATCTGTTACACTCATGTCTAATTTTATTTATACATATACGAACAAATAGAAACATATATATATATATATGTTTCTATCTGTTCGTATATATATTTTATAAATTACTAACTAGTTCTACCTACGTATTGAGCACTTTTGAAGTAAATACTTAAAGTTTACGCATAAATCTATACTTTCGTATATTAATTTTATGTGAGTAAATAAAGTAGTTATATATATATGTATATATATATATATATATATATATATATATATATATAGATTACCATTTTGTCTGCTTAGTTACACATGTTTCGGTTACCGAATAGTATCAACGACCCAGTAACGTCATCAGACTTTACAGGTTTCTGTAAAGTTAGATGAAATTACTGGGTCGTTGAAATGATTCAGTAACCGAAACAAAAAATATATATTCTCTGCAATAGTATTGAGGACTTTCTTCAGGTTTTTACTAATTACCATCATGTCAGATTTGATCATGATCGGTTCAATGGTGTGGTCTGTAAGATAATATATACATATAGGCTATAACCTTGACATTTCACTGTTACCTTTGAAAATAGTGTGCACCATCCCTATGCGGAGACTACCATAATACCAGGTTTGATCATGATCGGTCAAGTAGTGTGGGCTGTAGAAAAGTTGTACACAAACACATACATACGAGCGTTACTATATATATGTATATATATATATATATATATATATATATATATACACAATATATTGTACACAAACACATACACACGAGCGTTACTATATATATATATATACAAATATATATATATACAAATATATATATACAAATATATATATATATATATACAAATATATATATATACATACAAATATATATATATACAAATATATATACAAATATATATATGCATATATATATGCAAATATATATATACAAATATATATATATATACAAATATATATATGTACAAATATATATGTACAAATATATATATATATATATATATATATATATATATTCAAATATGTATATATACAAATATATATATATGTACAAATATATATATATACAAATATATATATATAGAGAAATATATATATATATATATTTATATATAGAAATATATATATACATACAGAATTTATAAATGTATATATATATATATATATATATATAAATACATATAATAATAATAATAATATATATATATATATATATATATATATATATATATATAATATTTATATATACGTGTTTGGTAAACTTGTATGACTATTTAATGGAAGACTATTGAGCAAGAGTTAGGCGAGCAAATATATATCAGTAAGAAAATTATCGCCAAAATATAAAAGCTGACACATTATGACATATATAGGGGGGGGTGCGTGAAGTATTGCCTTTAAGAAAAGTTTTAAGAACTAATTTAATTATATTTATGATGTCTAATTGTAGTTTCTTGTCCATAGTAATAAGTAGTATCTTTGGGTCTAAATTTTATGAGAAATCGATTTAAAAGCTGGGATAAATCTATTCCGTTTGCATACATAAAACCTATGAAATATGTGGATTTGGATGACACATTATCTACTAATCAAACACACTTGGACTTTCACTTGCTGCTACTAGTACTACTACTAATGATTATAGTAATATTTATGACACTACTACTACAACTACTACTACTACAACTACTACTACTACAACTACTACTACTACTACCAATAATACTAATAATAATGTTAATACTAATATTAATAAAGCCAACATAATAATTAAAAAGAAAATGAAAGCAAACGGCCTATTAATACATATATACGAGTCTTCCATCTGTCTGGCGCGCATCTGCAAAACTATTTGGCAAAGATCTTTGAGTGCGAAAATCTGGAAATTGAAACTATAGAAAACGGGGCAGCCCAAATCTCTAACTATACCTGTTGTTATAGGAGCCCTTGGCGATCATTAAAAGGGGTGCTGACAAATATTGTGGTTGAATACCTGGAAATACAAACATCCACAAAATATTAAAGAGAAAAAATGCTTCTCGCAGGCACTGCACATCTTCTGCGAAAAAGCACTGTCTATATAAATATTATTTTGCCCAAGACATAGCTCTGTGTCTACTTTCGGCTTCTAGCTGCAAAGAAAAACTCGGTTGGTTATGAATAAAAAGAAGTCAGTCGTAAGAAGAAGAAGAAGAAGAAGAAGAAGAAGAAGAAGAAGAAGAAGAAGAAGAAGAAGAAGAAGAAGAAGAAGAAGAAGAAGAAGAAAGAAAAAAGAAGTAAAAAAAAAGAAGATAAAAAAAGAGGGGGAGAAAAATGAAGAAGCCGAATACGAAGACGATGAAGATGAAAATGAAAAAGAAAGAAAATAAGAAGAAGCAGACCAAGAAGAAGAAGAAAAAGAAAGAGAAGCAACAGTAGAAGGAGAAAAAGGAGACAAAAAGAGGAGGATGAATAAGATGATGAAGAAGGAGAAGAAGACGAAAAATAATTAAGAAAAATGAGAAGAGGAGAAAATTAAAAGCAAAGACGAAACAGAGGAAGAAGAAGAAAGAAAGAAAACGACGAAGATAAAGGAGGAAAAAGATGATTATGATGATGATGATGAAGAAGAAGATAAGAAAGAAAACGACGAAGATAAAGGAGGAAAAAGATGATTATGATGAAGAAAGGAAACGACGAAGATAAAGGAGGAAAAAAGATGATGGTGATGAAGAAGAAGAAGAAAGAAAGAAAACGACGAAGATAAAGGAGGAAAACAGATGATGATGATGATGATGATGATGATGATGATGATGATGATGATGATGATGATGAAGACGAAGAAAGAAAGAAAACGATGTAGATAAAGGAGGAAAAAAGATGATGATGAGGATGAAGAAGATAAAAAGAAGAAACACACACCTTCACCTTCAACACACACATGTGAGAAGTTGGTGTGCTGTGGCGTTGAGGAAACTTGTTTACTCGCCTTGTGTCCTGGTGTGATGCGTAAAATAATAAATAATACACTAAAATCTACTTAAATCGATCCAATTTCGCTCCAATTTCGCTCTCGCACACTCACATGCAACAGAGATTCTGTGAAATTCTGGACACTTGTTGTCACTTGGGTTCAGGGAAATACCAACAGATTTTCTTTCTAGAAACGTGAAACTACAAAATAATTAAAAAAAAAAAAATAGCCCTTAAAATTATTTCAATTTACGCAGGCACTCACATTTCTGAAGAATGTGTACTGGAGCGTTGGATTGATGCTTGTTCACCCTTGATTTTGTGAATGCTTTTATGTAGCAGTCTGTTGATCTGAGGCAACACTAATAAAGAATAACACAGAAAAAATAAACAATATAGGAAACAGCAAATTCAGACGGAAAGAAAAGTGGAGGAGAAAGCGTTACATGAACGATTTATAAGAATGGCAAGAGATGAGAATCGTGAAAACACGTGTACGTGGCTGAAAAAAGGGCACATTAACAGAGAAAAAAATCCGCTACTAGTCTCTCACTTCTGGACAGGGTTTAAAACAGAGTCGCCAGCCTGATAGGTCCTGAACTGCCATCTAGACTTCAGCCTCTGTCTCATCGACGAAATGTTAAATGCCTCTGCCTGTTCTACAAGTATTGTAATGGAGATGCTCAGACGAACTACAAGCACTTGTACTCACTCGATGTAAATACCTCTGACAGACCCAAAAAGCAGCAAAATCCCACCTCTACACAGTAGAGATCCCTAGATATAAGAAATCTTTCTATTCTAATTGGGGTTTTTTTCGCCAGAACTCCCTTCTGAGTTCCTGCTTTCCCAACTGTTCTGACGTGCAGAAGTTCAAATATATGATCAGACAATCTGCTGCTCAACTCCCTACATAGTATCCCTGCAACTTATGCATGGGGTGAAAATGCAATAAAAAATCATACTGACAGCTGCACAGAATAACGCGATTAGAACTAACTACATTAAATCTAAAAAAGATAAAAGCAAGGAAAATAGTAAATGTAGATCCCGTGGACAAAGAGACGGAATGGTAAACCATATAATAAGTGAATGCTATAAACTAGCCCTCCAAAATACAGGAACAGACACGACTGCATGAGGAAAACAGTAAACTGAGAACTCTGCCCTTCAAACATGTAGAGAAATGGCACAGGATAAAAACCGGAAACAGTACTGAAAAACGAAAACCACATCATCCTTTCGGGCATGGAGATATAATCAGATAAACTCCCACACACAAGGAGACTGAACATCATAATATTAACAAGAATGAAATAAACTGCTAGAGAAGAATATTAAATATTGTAGGAGTACTAGGAAGAAGAGTCCTGGAAAACTTAGAAAAAAGACTAAACGTTTGGTTCAATTTACGCTGTATAACAAACGGTAATGTTAAATACAACTGAAATTTGAAACCAACCCTTATATATCACAAAAACTAACGAATCACATGGAAACTGCAACGGAAGTAAAACAAGAAAATGGTGAACAAAACGCCACATGGAATTAATAAAACTGAAACCGCAAAATTGTAAGTTATCCCATCCCTAATGAACTGGTGCCATAATAAATAGTCACGAAGGGTCCAGGAGGATGGAAAGATCGAGGAGAGGAAATACTGAACAAACCCCTACTGAATGAATTCAAAGGAGATTGGGGCCTTAAGAAGGCTTATTGCCATCCAAATTTCAGTGGAGAATAATAGCTGTTGCCAGCGAAAAGTCAATCGCAAACGGCTGTTGCGATAACGCAAAAATAATTTTAAATGTTATCGAAAGTGGTGAAGATTACTAGAAATCTAGAGAGACTTGTTGTCAGCCATAACTCAGGGAACAGCAGTAACTGTTGTTAGGGAGTAATCTCTGATGATTAACTGCGTAAGAACTCCTACTGAGTGCTAATAATAATAACAAGGTGCGTTAAAAACGATACCGAAAATTTTGGAAAGAGAATGGGAGAGATTGGAAGCAGAGGGATGGCTGAGAAAATACAACGGATGAAAGTAATAAAAACGATTGAAATATTAAGGCAACCATTGAATGCGGAGACTAACACTAACACATATGATATACAGAAACTGGACATACAGAAAATATTACAGATGCAAAACACAAAGGAACATCACATGAAATAATGAAAAATGAAATCGTATAATTGTAAGTTAATCCCCTGTGCCTCTGACCCCCCCCCCCATTTTGTTCTGTGTGTTACCAAAAACTAACGCTACACAATATTAGCGTGAAGGGTCAAGGAGGATGGAAAGAATAAGGAAATAAAGCATTTACCAGACCTCCGCTGGGTGTGTTCACAGAGGATCGAGACCTTGAGAAGGCTTTTTGCCACTCAAATTCCAGTTAAAACCAGAAGTTGCCGCCAACAAGAAATCAATTGTAAGCGGCTGTTACGATAACACAAATTAATCTGCAAAGGTTATCAAAAGACGTGGAGAGTACTGGAAATATGGGGAAACTTGTTGTCACTCAGACTGCAGAGAACATCACAAGTTGTTCTGAAAGACAAATCTATGGTGATGGCCTGTGTGACTACTCCTAGTGAGTAAATAATAATGATCTAATAAAAAGAACGGGGAAAAATTAGAATCAAAAGGAAAGCTGAGAAGATACGACGTATAGCAATAATAAAAAAGAGCCAAAATTTTAATGAAAATCCTCGAATGTAAAAACTAATCCATATAGATTGTGGAGACTGGCAACTGCAATAGAAATAAAATAGAAACAACACAAGGAGGTCATGAGTAAATGGGCCAAGAGAACTGAAACTGCAAAAGTTAAGTTTACTGCAAAATGAATAATCGCTTCGGCCTTTATTGACAAAACACCAAATAGTTGTAAAGAGTCAAGTGGGTGGAAAGACCGGGAGAAGTAAACCGCTACTGGAACACTGAGACTTTAGAGATGATTTTTGCTACCAAAAATCCCGGGAAATCATAATGGCCGTAACTAGCGAGAAATGAATGGTAAGTGATTGTTGCGTTGCAATAACACAAAGTCATTTGCGAAGCTTATTGAAAGTAGTGGACAGTACTGTAAATCTGGAGAAACTCCTTGGAGCTCAGACTCCAGTAATGACTATGAGTTATTATCAGAGAACAATCGCTTGTAATCGCCAATGTTTGAACTCATGCTGAGTAAATAATAATAATAACTAGCAGGTTGCCAGGTGATAAAATAAGCTTTAATATGATATTTTGATTAATACAGATTTCGTATTTATTATTACATTATATTATATTGGACGCAATATATAATAATCTGTAAATCTGTAAAAGTGAAATTGTCTGCGTTTGTACATTTTCCTACCAAACTACTCTGACAATTTTTTAGTCTACAGACTCCAGATTTGATATAGAGGGTATTGAGATTTGGGAAAATCTGTTTAATCAGTTTTCGGCCAGAAATTTGGCAATAAAGGGGTAAAAGGTCAACAATGTGACTTTTGAAAACTCTACCAAACTCTTCCGCCAATTTTGAGTCTAAGCACTTGAAATTTTAGATGTAGGTTACTTGGATATGAATCAAACATCTTAATTTATTTGAGCTTAAAACAATAAATGCTAAGGGGTCAAAATTGGGGTCAAATTAAAAAAGATTGATCTCTGCAATCTCAACAAAATTACTCAGCCAATTTCTGGTCTAAACATTTGAAATTTTACATAAAGTGTATTCAGATATAGAGCAAGCTTTTTAATCGGCTTTGGGGAGAAAATTTGGCTGTAAGGGGGTCGAAGTTTCAAAGATTTAACCTTTTCAGTCTCTAACAAACTATTCAGTCAACTTTTGGTCTAAACATTTGAAATTTTAGATAAAGGGTATTCAGACATTTAATGAGCGTTTTAATCAGTTTTGGGGCGAGAATTTGGCTGACAAGAGGTCAAAGTTGAAAGAGTTGACCTTTGCAGACTCTACTAAACTCCTCTGCCAATTTTGTGTCTAAACACTTGGAATTTTGGATCTAGGTTACCTGGACATTATCAACGTTTTTAATACACACACACACACACACACACACACACACACACACACACACACACACACACACACACACACACACACACACACACACGCGCGCGCACACACATATATATATATATAAATTTAAAGGGGATTAGAACAGTAATCTAAAGAGCTGAGTGTATTTTAATGTGATAGTAAAATTACTAATTTAATTAAAATACAAGAAAAAAAACAGTGCTCGTTGTAATTCAGATATATAATAAGCTCGATAGGCAAATATCCACATTCATGCGTTTATAAGTTATAATCAACATCTAAATGAATGCTTTGACGATAATTACGGTTTTCAAAAATTAAAAGATACATCTTCTTTACTAAAAAATGCTAGGATTATTTATGGTGTCTTTTACATCTATCAATAAAACCCCACCCAATATTTTTGCTGATGAGGAAACTTTGTTTAAAAAAACTATATGTAAAAATTATTGTCCGTGGCCTTATGAAACAGATTTTTAATTTTTTATTCTAATTTGAATTTTAAATTGTCAATCACATTGCTATATATATATATATATATATATATATATATATATATATATATATATATATATATATATATATATATATATATATATATATATATATATATATTCACATAAAGTTATGAACAGTACATAGAGCCCGAGCAAAGCCGGGCTGAACTGCTAGTGATTTAAAAAGTAAAAAAGAAATAAAATGACTCGTGCGCCACCACTGAGAATCGAAACCAAAACGTTTAACTTACGATTTACTTTTTCCTTTAACCTTAATGCCTGATTTATAAAGACATGTTTGCTGGAAGGCTAAAAATTAAAAAAATGAACTAATAGCTATTACGTTAAGCATGCATATTCGTAATACCGTTGTTGACCTTCACCTGGCAAATTCCTTTCTGTTTTTTTTTAATTTTCACACTTTTGCATCAAAACCCAAATATAAAGTTTCACATGAGTTCGAATTCTATATCTCACATACAAGGAGCAGTATGCTCTTGTACCGTCTGTCATGACTTGGTAGAAGTCCTAAGCAATTCACAATTGTAATTTTAGTGTCACTCGCACTGAGGCTTGAACCGTCAACCTCAATTATCTATTAAAATAACACCAACAAGGCAGTTGTAAAAGTAATAATGTATAATTCTACGATTTTTTGATCTTTGAAAGGAATTTTGAAGAATTTAAGCTGTCAAATAGAAAACCATTTCTGGCTTTAAAAACCATAACACATCCTTATATTTTAAACGAGTGAAAGTTTCAGAAGTTGTTGATTTTAATAATTTTATAGACTTTAGATTTTAAAAAATTACTCATATTTTCTATCAATTTTATTTGATTAATAATTTGATGATCGAACGGTACAGTAGTAATTACATTTAACTTGGAACATTCTGTTAAAGATGTTTTTTAAAAAAAAAACTTAAAGCAACCGTGCAACTACAATTAAATTTAAAGTCTCCCGGGCAATGCCGGTTAGAAGCAGTTAATTACAGAATAAAGATATAATGCATCGATGAATGAAACAGAATGAGGTGATGTGATAAACGAGGGAGAAAGAGAAAGAAAGAAAGAAAATGAACGAGTCACCCACTCTTTCATTTTCAGTGGCAAGGAAAAATAATGAATGAATGAATGAATGAAAGATTAATAAATAGTGATAGAAGGAAAGAAACAAGTTACGTATAGTGAAAGAGAGAGAAAGGGAAAGAGAGTTTGTGTGTGGGGGGGTGAATGTGTATGTGTGTATGTGTGTGAGAGCGAGCGAGAGAGAGAGAGAGAGAGAGAGAGGAGAGAGAGAGAGATGAATTGAAAACCACGACAGCCAAATAAACATGAAACACGAAAAATGGTGGATGGGAGTAAAACACAAAATCACAATTACGATTGGTTCGCTAAATATGAAATAATAAAAACAAAATAAATAAACGAGGTTAACTTCTTTGTGGCGCAATTAATTATTATTATTATTATTATTAGTAGTAGTAGTAGTAGTAGTAGTAGTAGTGGTAATAGTAGTAGTAGTAGTATTTTTAGTAGTAGTTGTAGTAGTGATATTCTTTAGGAGTTTTCACACAGGCCATTAGTAGAGATTACTCACTCATGGCAACCGGTGTTGTTCCCTGGAGTCTGGGTGACAATAGGTTTCGCCTAGATATCCAGTACTCTCTGACTCTTTCGATAATTTTTGAAAATAATTTTGCGGTTTCAAAATTACTATAGCCTTTTCGTTGGTAAGATCCATTAGTTTGCTTGTTATTGAATCACAAGGAGCTGAGTGACAACAAGTCTCCTTTGATTTCCAGTACTCTCCACCTCTTTCGATAACATATTGCAAATAAATTTGAGTTATCTCAACAGCCGCTTACCATTTCTCGCTAAGAGCGGCCATTAGTCTCCACTGGAATTTGAGTGGCAATAAGCCTCCCTAAGGTTCCAGTTCTCTTCGTTCTTGTCCAGCGAAGGTCTGGTCAGCGCTCTTTCCTCGGTCTTTCCATCCTCCTTGATCCTTCTCGCTATTTTGCATCACTCTTTTTTGTGTGTGTGGGGGGGGTGATGGAGAAAGGGGAGGGGATAGAGAACTTTTAGATATGCAGCTTCAATGTTCTTGTTTCCATGTAACGCTTCTTCATATTTTGACTCTGCAGCAGTCTGTCTGGCCCGCGTATGTGACTCGTGTGTATTAATTTCCGCATTCAAGTGGTTTCCTTAATATTTCAGCTGTTTACAAAAAGAATGGTAGAAATTGGAACCAGAGGAATGACTGGAATGATACAACGAATAACAATAATGTTATTCGTTGTATCATTCCAGTCATTCCTTTGATTCCAGTTTCTCCCATTCTTTTTTCAAATTTATTATCTT